>NC_142523.1:19678215-19693215 GCF_964205215.1 Stylophora pistillata
TTAAATATAAATGATAAAATCATTGCCAAGAGCGTTAGCAAAAAATAGCCGACCATAAACAAAAGAGTTCCGAGTGAGACCCTGCCGATGTTTTTGGAATTGGTGGTCGTTTTTTCATAGTAGCTGAGTGAGCAACAATTGGCAAAGACAGACAAACACAAGAATTGAGAGCTTATTATCCACCCAACCGAAATATGGCGTCCCATTTGAATCACCATTGTTCTGGACTTACTAGCCTCGTCTTCACGTGGAAACACTAAAGGATTATCACATGTGTGACAGGCTAGTAAGTCCAGAACTATGGCAATTCAACTTGGACGCCATATTTCGATTCGGTGTATTATCATAAGGTTTGAAACCTAACGAGGGAGACCTGGAAAAGACTTTTACTACACGCTCGAAACAAATCTCAAACCGCTTTATTTCACCCTTCAACTCCAAGAAGTGAATAACATGTAACTTCTCCCTATAATATCCGTCTATCATACACCGAGTAAGTAATGACAATCCTAAACTTCTCAGGAAGAACTTGTTACCTTGCTCTAACACCAAATTCTCGTAAATCTTCAGTTGCAAATGAGCATTTAACTGTTGTACATTTGAATTTATATTAAGGTACGTTACAAACTACGTGTTAGGGCTTACGTTATATTTGAATGTTACAAACGCGAAAGATGTAAATAGCACGCGCTTGACTAGATCAAAAAATAATTAAATAAATAAATAAATAATAGATTTAAATTAAAAGACCAAAGAACAACATAATTAAAATGAATAATTAATGATTAATTAATAATTATTTTTTTAATTATGTTGTTCCTTTGTCTTTTAATTTATTTTTAATATTTATTTATTTATTTATTTAATTATTTTTTGATCTAGTCAAGCGCGCGCTATTTACATTTTTCGCGTTTTTAACATTCAAATGTAACGTAAGCCCTGACACGTAGTTTGTAACGTACCTTAATATAAATTCAAATGTACCACAGTTAAATGCTCATTTGCAACTGAAGATGACATGAGAATGTCGAAACATGTCTTGTAAATTTAAACTCAAATTAACAAAGAAATGTGTAGTAGTTAGGGTGGAGAATTAACAATTAGTTCTTGGGAGTGAATGACTCTTAGTTTACCTGTCCAGGATGATCGACTCCCATCTTCTTTGCCGCATAGTTGTTGTATATTTCATCCACCACCTGGATTTCTGCATAGTGATTCCCGGCTCCAAGTGTGCCAAGCTAATCATTCCGAGAAGAAGATAAGCCATGAGAGTCACCCAGCTCAAAGAGTTTCTACAACTGACGCTCGAAACGGAGACCAATAATTGACATCATTAACTCAGTTGATAAAACCAAATTATCTTGTCATAACCTCCTCCATAACAGCAACACAGTTTCTTTAGAAACTTGCCCTTTTTACCCAGCTTAAAGACCAACCCAAAGAAGTTATCTGTCCGTTTGAGAACAATTTTGGTCGAAAGATGAAAGTGACCTTGCCGCCACTGGTCTACCCTCGCAACGCTCTGCGATTGGTGAAGAAATCTCGTGTCACCCTCCACTAAAACTAGTTGTCCCTGGGTAACTAGCCTTTCGTTCTAGATTCGCAGAGTTAGCTCATTTTTGCAACAAGTTCCTACTGTTTCATCGTGATATTTGACTTTAATCTACTTGTTTGTTGCGATTCGGTTAGGTGTGGTTACAAACGACTTCTAAAAGAAGAGCACTTTAAAATAGGTTGCAAAGAGTCTGTCAGTCAATTGTGTTACCATTGTTGCACAGTCACCGTTCGTATCTATGCGCCGGCTTGGATTTTTGAAATTAGGTAGAGCTACAAATGAAACTTATGCGCTTCTGTATTTACCACATGTATTTACCTGTGGCAAGCCTCGTTTCTTTGCTCTTGCACTGACTTTTCCTGGGTCAGCCTGCAGCATTCGTCCATACTCTTCACAGTGCTCCTTATCCTCAGCCCATGCATAGCCTGGGTAATAACAGAGATGACACACAAATCAAAAAACCTTATCCTCAGCCCATGCATAGCCTGGGTAATAACAGAGATGACACACAAATCAAAAAACCTTATCCTCAGCCCATGCATAGCCTGGGTAATAACAGAGATGACACACAAATCAAAAAACCTTCTCCTCAGCCCATGCATAGCCTGGGTAATAACAGAGATGACACACAAATCAAAAAACCTTCTCCTTAGCCCATGCATAGCCTGGGTAATAACAGAGATGACACACAAATCAAAAAACCTTCTCCTTAGCCCATGCATAGCCTGGGTAATAACAGAGATGACACACAAATCAAAAAACCTTCTCCTCAGCCCATGCATAGCCTGGGTAATAACAGAGATGACACACAAATCAAAAAACCTTATCCTCAGCCCATGCATAGCCTGGGTAATAACAGAGATGACACACAAATCAAAAAACCTTCTCCTCAGCCCATGCATAGCCTGGGTAATAACAGAGATGACACACAAATCAAAAAACCTTATCCTCAGCCCATGCATAGCCTGGGTAATAACAGAGATGACACACAAATCAAAAAACCTTCTCCTCAGCCCATGCATAGCCTGGGTAATAACAGAGATGACACACAAATCAAAAAACCTTATCCTCAGCCCATGCATAGCCTGGGTAATAACAGAGATGACACACAAATCAAAAAACCTTCTCCTCAGCCCATGCATAGCCTGGGTAATAACAGAGATGACACACAAATCAAAAAACCTTCTCCTCAGCCCATGCATAGCCTGGGTAATAACAGAGATGACACACAAATCAAAAAACCTTATCCTCAGCCCATGCATAGCCTGGGTAATAACAGAGATGACACACAAATCAAAAAACCTTATCCTCAGCCCATGCATAGCCTGGGTAATAACAGAGATGACACACAAATCAAAAAACCTTCTCCTTAGCCCATGCATAGCCTGGGTAATAACAGAGATGACACACAAATCAAAAAACCTTCTCCTCAGCCCATGCATAGCCTGGGTAATAACAGAGATGACACACAAATCAAAAAACCTTCTCCTTAGCCCATGCATAGCCTGGGTAATAACAGGGATGACACACAAATCAAAAAACCTTCTCCTCAGCCCATGCATAGCCTGGGTAATAACAGAGATGACACACAAATCAAAAAACCTTCTCCTCAGCCCATGCATAGCCTGGGTAATAACAGAGATGACACACAAATCAAAAAACCTTCTCCTCAGCCCATGCATAGCCTGGGTAATAACAGAGATGACACACAAATAAAAAAAAAAACCTTATCCTCAGCCCATGCATAGCCTGGGTAATAACAGAGATGACACACAAATCAAAAAACCTTCTCCTTAGCCCATGCATAGCCTGGGTAATAACAGAGATGACACACAAATCAAAAAACCTTCTCCTCAGCCCATGCATAGCCTGGGTAATAACAGAGATGACACACAAATCAAAAAACCTTCTCCTCAGCCCATGCATAGCCTGGGTAATAACAGAGATGACACACAAATCAAAAAACCTTCTCCTCAGCCCATGCATAGCCTGGGTAATAACAGAGATGACACACAAATCAAAAAACCTTCTCCTCAGCCCATGCATAGCCTGGGTAATAACAGAGATGACACACAAATAAAAAAACCTTATCCTCAGCCCATGCATAGCCTGGGTAATAACAGAGATGACACACAAATCAAAAAACCTTCTCCTCAGCCCATGCATAGCCTGGGTAATAACAGAGATGACACACAAATAAAAAAACCTTATCCTCAGCCCATGCATAGCCTGGGTAATAACAGAGATGACACACAAATAAAAAAACCTTCTCCTCAGCCCATGCATAGCCTGGGTAATAACAGAGATGACACACAAATCAAAAAACCTTCTCCTTAGCCCATGCATAGCCTGGGTAATAACAGAGATGACACACAAATCAAAAAACCTTCTCCTCAGCCCATGCATAGCCTGGGTAATAACAGAGATGACACACAAATCAAAAAACCTTCTCCTCAGCCCATGCATAGCCTGGGTAATAACAGAGATGACACACAAATCAAAAAACCTTCTCCTTAGCCCATGCATAGCCTGGGTAATAACAGAGATGACACACAAATCAAAAAACCTTCTCCTCAGCCCATGCATAGCCTGGGTAATAACAGAGATGACACACAAATCAAAAAACCTTCTCCTCAGCCCATGCATAGCCTGGGTAATAACAGAGATGACACACAAATCAAAAAACCTTATCTTCAGCCCATGCATAGCCTGGGTAATAACAGAGATGACACAAATCAAAAAACCTTCTCCTCAGCCCATGCATAGCCTGGGTAATAACAGAGATGACACACAAATCAAAAAACCTTATCCTCAGCCCATGCATAGCCTGGGTAATAACAGAGATGACACACAAATAAAAAAACCTTCTCCTCAGCCCATGCATAGCCTGGGTAATAACAGAGATGACACACAAATCAAAAAACCTTCTCCTCAGCCCATGCATAGCCTGGGTAATAACAGAGATGACACACAAATCAAAAAACCTTATCTTCAGCCCATGCATAGCCTGGGTAATAACAGAGATGACACAAATCAAAAAACCTTCTCCTTAGCCCATGCATAGCCTGGGTAATAACAGAGATGACACACAAATCAAAAAACCTTCTCCTCAGCCCATGCATAGCCTGGGTAATAACAGAGATGACACACAAATCAAAAAACCTTATCCTCAGCCCATGCATAGCCTGGGTAATAACAGAGATGACACACAAATCAAAAAACCTTCTCCTTAGCCCATGCATAGCCTGGGTAATAACAGAGATGACACACAAATCAAAAAACCTTCTCCTCAGCCCATGCATAGCCTGGGTAATAACAGAGATGACACACAAATCAAAAAACCTTCTCCTCAGCCCATGCATAGCCTGGGTAATAACAGAGATGACACACAAATCAAAAAACCTTATCCTCAGCCCATGCATAGCCTGGGTAATAACAGAGATGACACACAAATCAAAAAACCTTCTCCTCAGCCCATGCATAGCCTGGGTAATAACAGAGATGACACAAATCAAAAAACCTTCGGAAGGACATCAGTGACACCTTAAATATGACCGTTATGATTTTCGACCTCTAATTTTTCTCACCTTAATACCAACACTAACCTCTGTGTAGAGCCAAATTCGCCTTAATTTAATATTCTTTCAAAAAATAATAATTCTTAATTGAGATCGTTTATGTACATATAATATTTCCTGGTTCCTTTTTCAATATTCTCCAATTCTTGTCTAACTCTTTCCAATAAAAGCAGGTCACAGAATCGTCGTTGTTTTGTTTTTGCTCTCTGAGCACTTCCTATCTCACCATTACTCAAATCATATTTTGAATAAACCAAAAGGAAATGTAGGAAATGGCCAACCTTCTCTTAAGGACCAATCCATCCCCATTGAGAGAGCTTCCTCCAGATCTCTGTTGGAGAAAAATAATAATGATAAAAAAAATAAACATGATGGACCCAAGATGTCATCAACCTTTAACCCCCATGAGTGACCAATTCAGAATTTCTCTCTACCATATCAATTCAACATCAAGCAGACAAGTGACAAGAATAAAGGAAATTATCAATTGAGGGATGGTATTGGCTGATCCAATACCAAGTTCTTATAACTATCATTATAAGAATTGTGTGGCAGACAGTAAGAAGAATAAATTAATGAAGACATCTTGGTAGTAAAAGTGTTAACTGCTGAACAAGTGTCAGAATAAAACAGCTTTGATGGAGGAGTTGAGCAGCAGATGGAAACTTCAGCTTACTTTGCACCCATGGGAATAACACCTTTTGAGCCAACACCAACAGGGATATGATCGAAAAGTGACTGAAATGAGAGGAAACAAAAAGAAAAATTTGTTATAGAATCTTGCAATAAGTTATGTTTATTTCTGAAATAATGCACATTTAAAATTGCTGCATAATTGAATGAGAAATGTGAAACAGTTATCATAAATTTATTGCTGGTTTTGAAATGTTTCAGATAACTCAGGTCCACTGAACTCATGATATCAAAGGTGCAGTGTGTATACATACACATGTGGAAATGCATCCAGCCTGGAGCAAACCAGTCTGAAGGGCAGGCAGAATTATTTAGAAAAGCCAGTGCTAAATATTTTATAGCAAAAACTATATTCTGGATTCTGGGGAAACTGGGGAGAGAAAGAAATCTGTACCAAGGGGGTGGGTGAAAGTCAAAGGAAAGAGGAAGGGAGGAGTTGGGGCAATAGAGTATTTTGCTGGTTGCTTGTTCTCAATGAAACCATTTCAACTAATCAAGCATTGGATGTTGTCCTCGAGTAGCATGGTGTTAAAAAGTCAGACATGTACATCAAATAAGGCCCAACATTTCAACTAACTTTTATTTTAAATCGTAGCCTGATGAAGACATATTTACTGTGGTGTACTTTACCCTGTCAGGGTTCAACACTGGCAGTAGCCAACTAGCCATACAATAGAAGAAATTCAGTTTTGGCCAGTGGTTTTCAATTTCCAATAGCCAGTTGAGCTAGTAAACTAAAGTAAAAAAGTTGTAACATCTAAGTTGTCACAAGCCACTTGGCTAGTAAGTTGAAAAGTTAGTGCAGAGCCCTGCCTGTACCTGAGCTAATTGTTCTTTGACAGGCTGAACGTCCCTTTCATCAAGGTTTGTCCTCAGCAGTCGCACTCCACAGTTGATATCAAAGCCAACACCACCTAACACAAATGGTCTTTTATGAGTGTTTCTTATGATTGTAAACGACAAAAACATCTTTAAAAACATTAATTTAGATAGGAGATTTATTCTGAGGTTTACAATCATACAATTAAGAAAAAATATATCAATAGAACAACAAGCTGTCAAAAGCTTTGTGGTCACTTTGTGAGAGCTTTACACAACTTTTGTGTAAACTAAAAACATAACAAAGAAATGGTTAGTGTGTGTCATCAATATCTTGTATGACACGTAAATATAAAATGATCACTTCAGGTCAGACTTGCAAAATAGGGTAAAATATTGTACCACAACTACTCTGTGCTTATTTCACTGCCTTGCAATTTAATAATCAATAAATGTGTTAACATTACGACTTCAACACGGACAAAGTGTATAATTCATTAAGTATTCCACTTTTAATCGACACATGCGCAATGAGGCGCTAGAATTCTCAAGAGATACTGGACACCCTTTATTATCCTAGCAACTGATTGTAGATTCATCAAAACAAGTTGAAACCTGTTGTGATCGTCTAAGCGAAAAGACAGTTGACGAAAAATGAGATATCACTTCCAAAAACTGTTGGCTTCAAAGCTGAAGCAGTCAATGAAGGAGGAGTTTGGTGTGCATACACTGTTAAAGAGGTGAATGATAATTTCGCGATCGTATCCTTTGACAGCTGGAATATGGAGTGGAATCACCGCGTCTGTGATCCACGAGAGATCACAGATCGAACAGTCAGTTTGTTTCTATACGTTCGGCTACAAGAACAAAATGGAATTGTGCTCTAAATCAAGACAAACGGTACAAGATATCGAAATAAAAAAGACCAGTAAATAAGCACCCCTTACCTACATAAAATTCCTTCAGTGAACAATGTCTTCGCTTTAGGAAGACTGACTTTTAGTTCTAAATAGCACCAAAGCTTTTGTAAATAAAAAGCTCAAATTACGTTTCGCTTTCAGTTCAGGCGTGAATTTGCATAATCTTTCATGGACGAAATCTTTGTGAGTTTCAAAGATCAAAACCATTTACTAAACTGCTCGTTGAACTGTAGCACGCTTCCACTTAGCAAACAAAGCTTTCCAGATTTAGTGTGGTTTGCTTCGAATTTTGCGATCTATCCTTAGTTTCTCCGACCGCATCCAAACTGGTTTTACTACACAGCTTCCATCAAAGACCCCCGGTGAAATCTGACGTAAAATACGTTACGCATTACTAGGTAACAGAGCTCGTGTATATGCACGAATCCCACTTGAGTGGGGTTTGCAGAATTACACACTTTATCCGTGCTGAAGTCGTCATGCTGCCATTTTTTTAATTCATTCCTTTAGTAAAACCCTTTCTTGAACTTTACCAGGAGAAACAACTGCTTCTGGAAGAGACATGTCAAATGCTGCCATATTCCCTACAAAAAGAAAAAAAATAGTCTTGTTCAAAAGTGACTGGCTGAAAAGCCCTGGCAAGGGAGCTTCAATGAAATGTATGCAAATGTATGTACTTATCAAATTACTTTGCAACTACTTTTTTTTTTTTGAAAGATAAGCATCTCTTTACTAAATTTAGCAACTTGCCTCTCAAGAATCACATAGATGCAAATAAATCAAATTGAATCTATTACAAACATGTGAATTGTAACATACCTATAGCAAACCCATAGCCGGAATGAACATCTGGTAGTCCAACTGATTTCTAAGACACAATGAAAAAAAAATATGAGTAAACATTTAAGAGGAGAAATGGAGATGCATGATCTTTTTAGTTGTTTGGTGATATTGTTTTGGCATGTTATCAAAATTAATATTTTTCTTCTAAAAGGAAGTGATAAAAACAATGTCCAGATTGACATTGTCATTCATGAAGTCTGATTAAAGAGATAACAAGTTTTTCTAGAGATGAATGTTATTGCTGTTAAAAATACTTCTCTTCAGGACTTCTTTAGCCTAGAAAAAATATAGTATATTTAACTTTTCCCAAGAGAGATGTAAGGATAATTATAAGTATTCTGTGAACACAATTTCAGTATTTTTTACTGTCTTGGAGGGAAATAAAATTTTACCACAGAGAAAGCTCTGTGAACTGAAATTCTGAAATAATTAAATGACTGGAAAAAAAGTAATGATCATTCTTACACCAACAATTCCAGGTAAAGCTGCAACATTTGCAATCTGCTTTACACCAGGAAGGAAACCACCAATACCTGTCCGGGAATTTAATTTAATTGTATAAAAGGATTAAGACAAACGTGGCAAATTCAACAATAATATTATACTCCAAATGTTGAGAGTAATGTACCTTGAGTTCCAGCCCAGTGTTTCAGCTCATCAAACATCAGCTTTTCAAGTAAATCATTTATATAGAAGATACCTTCAACCTTCAGAAGAAAAAAAGAGAAAAAAAAATCCTTTAAAATTTTAGAACTGAATAGCTTGCAACGTACACCTCCACTCTTCTGTCTGAAACAGTATGTAGGAATGTCCCTGATACTAATCAATTAGGATATTCTTGCATTAACAATTTCCAAAAAGATGCAACTCTGGGAATAATATAATATAATAAATAAGAGGGTTAGGGGTGATGATGAATATGATTATGGTTTGATGGAAGTATAATTATTAATTTGTCCAATTGTTTGTTCCCGTCTTAATTTTCCTCAATGATGCAGCAAATTTGACGGTTTGGAAACAAACAGGATACCAAATAAAAGAAGAAGAAAAGAAATTACCTGACACGAGAGACGTGGTGGGGTACGGGTAGGGTTTTAATTGTAGAGTGGGGGGAGGAGGCAGGAAGTTGGGAAAAAAAGTCTGGTTGTGCCTTAAGACTTATTTCAAAGAAGAAATGAATATGACGGATATGGTAGGCGTAAGGGCATTTATTTTGATGAACATAGTTTATCCTCGACCTTCTCTCGTATAACAGAGTTGGACGTGTATTTTTGCGCGAAACGCTACGCAACCAGCCGGAGTTAGGCCTCCGTTATTGAGCGCGCGTTCACTTACCTTCATATTTGGGACAAAGCCTTTTCTAATAAGAAACGAGTTTCCGTTTAAGCGCTCAATATAAGAGCACTCCTCTTTGAATGTACGGTGTTCTTTAGCCATGTCTGTCTTTTCATTCAAGTTTTTTACAAAAAATTCAGCTGACTAAGTTAATACTAGTCTTCAATAACTCAGCGGATGACTCCCATTAGGATTAGGCGCAGTAAAATTTCTGATCCAGTCCTTCTCTGGCAATTAATCTATCATGGCGGACGACGTGAGAGAATGCGGTTTCATTCCACGGGGGTGTTAGTTTTATTACTAATTTTGCTGTTTTTTAAAAGAGTGTTTGCATACAGTGTCTTGTTTAAAGCTCCTTGCTCAGTTTTCCATCATGGCAGAGAAGAATTCGAAAGGTAAGAAGCGAAAATGGGAACCAGTAGTATTGGACGATCCTTCGTTCTTTGCGGGCGAAATGGACGGATTTGTTTCCCTTGAAGTCATGGAGGACTATGATTTAGAAGAACTAACAGGAATTGGTGCAGGTGGACCAGTTCGGAAGAAGAAAGTAAAAGAACAGCCGCTGCAGAAGGTGAATTGCTTTAAGTGCTCTCAACATTCAACTTGATTAATTTCAAAAGATAAGATTCATAATTTTTGAGCGCATGGTAAAATTGCCCTAATGTGATTTAATTTTTGGTATGGAGTTACTGTAGTCTGGGCTCAGGAATAGGGGAAAAATTTGTATTAAATCCCATCTATAATTATTGAATTTAATAAAGGGGAGAATATACTTCAAAAGTCATGGATTAGGTCTCATAAGCATCAGCCATTCTTAGAAAATATGTGACCTCTCACGTGAAAATGTTCCTAATGGTAGCCGTTCGAACAGTAAACGGAACGGCAAGCAAACAGGTGACGAACGGCTTTCCAAGCCGTTTGAAACAGATACTGTGAACAGATGAACGGCTAATTAAAATTTTCGAACGGATGAGGTCAAACGGATGAACGGCTAGTGAAAATTTTCAAATGGACAAGGTCGAACAGATGAACAGCTAATTAAAATTTTCGAACGGATGAACGGCCTATTAAAATTTTGGAACGGATGAGGTCAAACGGATGAACGGCTAATGAAAATTATCGAAGGGATGAACGGCTAATTTTTCGAACACTGCTAGATGAGCCTCACAGATGAGATCGAATGGATAAACAGCCAAGCGGTCGAACAAGTGATGGCCTGTAGAAATTATTTGAACAGATGGTTTCATCAAAACGAATGCCGACACGGGTGTCCCAAGCTCTTGTCTTGAGCCAAAGCAAAGGATTATTTCATGAAAGCGTCACGCATTGGGTGACGCGGTGTTAAGTAACGCGAGGTATTTGACACAATCTGTGAAAAGATAACTTGAAATGAGTCGAAACTCAATCGTTTGGATAACTTGACTTCGCTTTTGGCGCCTTCAAATGGATTATAATTAATATTTTTATCATTGAATTCAACGGATTAAGATAAGGTACAACCAAGGAACTTGCATGCGAAAAGCATAGTACTCAACTTCAATTCGGGTTTAAATTTCCATAATCCCAGCTTCCCTGTCACTCCGTCAAAAATGTGTTGCCTTGGTAACTGCGAACAAGTTGTGTCAATTACCGCCATTTCACACAATCACAAAATGGAGAATTCAATGAGAGAAGATATGGATTGCGATCACACCGAAAATGTTTCTACCATCGTTGCTAAAGTGCGAAGTGAACGGCTGATAAATTTTCTTGAACGGATAGCTTGAACCGTTCGAACGGATGATGAATATTCAAGAACGGATAGCTGGAGGCGTTCGAACGGATTATGAATATTCAAGAACAGATAGCTAGAGACGTTTGAACGGATGATGAAGTTTCTTAAACGGATGGCTTGAACTGTTCAAACGGATGATGAATATTCAAGAACGGATAGCTAGAGGCGTTCAAACGGCATGCCGATCCAGTCGAACGGCCGATGAACGGCTGGTGAACAGCTATCCGTTTAAAAACGGCTAACCGTTCGGTACGTTTTCCCTTGAGAGGTCACATATTTTATGCAGCTGTACATGTATGTTTCGACAAAATTAAGACAACTGCCAGTTCAAAAAAGGCAGCAACACTCTCCATAAGAACTACATTATGGAAATATGTAAAGTGATCAAAAACATGTTGAGTGCAGTTTGGTCCAACTCAGCACTTTGAGATTTTTCAAAGACTACAAACTGCACTGGCACAAGGACTCATGCATGTTTTTTTTCAGTCTTTTCAGTTACAGTTGTACAGTGCTTTCAATAAGCACCGACGGCCGACAAAAAGCGTCAGCTACTTCGCTCAGAGAAGTCGGCTACATTTTCCCTAAATTTAAATAATTAAAGAAAGATTCTTTGAAAACTAAATTAAAATTCATTTTGATGGGCTTGTATGAACTTTTAACCTAAATTTCAAAATTAAATAATTATCAAAAGATCGGACGTGACTCGTTGGTCACACCACTAGACTCGTTTTGGGATGGTGTTAGGACGCAAGAGATCTACGAAAAAATTAACTGCGTGCAAAGTATGTAATTCTATATAATCTAATTACTGTCATTTGTTTATCGTGTTCAGGAGTTCGTTGTGGCCTGATAAATCGAACCTTGAATGAAAGCTGCATTTTCTTGAATAACAACCTGATCTGCATGTTTCATGGTATTACAAAAAGAACAGAACGAAAACAAATTGGATGCTAATTTAAGCGTTTTATCATTTTTTCCACTCATATTTGAAGTCTGAGTTAAAAGCTGCAGCTAATTGATTTTATCATGGTTTCTGGCACCTGTCTGGTGGGTGTCCTGGTGGGTAGGCAGAGATGCTTGGAATATTTTTCACCCGCAAACTGTTTATGGGTTCACGGGAAAAAAACAAAGACAAATGGAAGAAAGATTAAAAATGCATCTGGACGCTTTCTTACCGGTAGTAAGTGATTCTGTTTAGCTCCATTGTTTTTAGTGACAATGATCTTAAACTTCCAGGAAATGCATGCAAACTTCCATTGTCAGCTTATTAGTATTGTAAAAATTAAAAGAATGTTACTGTTGATAGGGAGTTTTCCTTCATCTTTTGCACTCAATTTGGTCTCCAGAACTCCAGAAATGGCATTTCAGAGCTTCCAGATGTCAAAATTTTCTTGGACAGGGGCAAACAAATAAATAACAGCTGTTTTATTTTGATTTCAAATTTTCAGGATAATGACAAACAAACAGATACCACACTATCTACACAGCTTGAAAAAGGCAAAAAGAAGGACCAGCAGACAAAGAAGAAAAAGAAGAGAAAAAAGAAAAATAAAGCCCAAAGTAAAGACCAGTCAGAAGAGCAAAACAAAATGGAAATACTTACTGACAATAGAATGGTGGGAGATCCTCAAGGTAACCTCTTATTGCAGAAAATGGATGGAAAGCACATAAAAC
Organism: Stylophora pistillata; assembly: GCF_964205215.1. Lineage (NCBI taxonomy): Eukaryota > Metazoa > Cnidaria > Anthozoa > Scleractinia > Pocilloporidae > Stylophora > Stylophora pistillata. The sequence continues at coordinate 19,691,407 of NC_142523.1, forward strand.
AAAGTTCAATTTCACTCTAACAATTGATCATGAGTAACGATATACTATTGATAGAAGAATCAGCACAAATTATGGGTAATGATAATAGTGTGTTCACAAAGATGTAATTCCTCTAAAATATATCAATTTAAAAATAGGTTTAATTGTTATATTATCATTATATGTTGTTTATTTATTTAGATTATAAAACTTTGCTAACGTATTCCATATCCATGTTGGTACAACAACTGTAGAACAGTGATACTCCCCACTGACTCTATGAGGTTAAGACAGGGCTAAAAATTGACGGTCGCACGGTCGCCAGTGGCGAGTTAAAACTGACTAGGGCGACCAAAAGTTTAAGTTTGATCGCCCGATGGGCGACTACATGTACAATCTCGAAAAGCTGTAATGCAATGTAAATTATGAGAAGTACAAAGTTAAAAATAAAACCCAATATGTAGTTTAATCGGACTACCTTTCTCTTCGTTTTTTGCCTGGACTCTAACATCGTCCATTTTAGTAAATTTTTAGTTTTGAAGTGGAAATTCCGAGCCGTTTTCACCCGGGTGTTTTCACGAGCGATCCACATTCAAGGCGCCATTTTGGAATTGCCACGTGACTCTCCCCCAGACTTCCGTGCGGGATGGTTTCGAAACACATGTTTTCGCTTTTCGAACATACTTCTTTTTGGGATGGGCGACTAAGAATTCAAGTTAACTGGCCCAACTGGCCACCAAGCACTGGAGTTAATTTTTAGCCCTGTTAAGATACAATTACATTCTGAGGCTAAATCATTAATTTTGTATGTACTAAACTTCAGGACCCATGTCAGATATGAGTGCTTGGGAAGTCCTCGGTGTTTCAAAAGAACTTCAAAGAGGACTCAGTGAGCAAAGTTTTACTACACCAACTCCTATTCAGACACTCTCCCTTCCACCTGCAATATTCCACCACAGGGACATCATCGGTGCGGCAGAAACAGTGAGTTGAATCAAGACAGTAAAATTGGTGGAAGTCTCTATTGTTAAGCCCATTGTTTATTTACATACCTGTAGTTCAACAAGTTTTTTTGAGATTTTTTTTTTCTTTTCTTTGAGAGAGGAAAAAAACTATCTTCTCCAACATGTACTTACCATGATGTGCACCAAGCTCATTTAGGAGCAAGAAGAATTTCCCACACAATATAGCAAACAGTTTCTGTTAGGGCTGGCCTCTGACCCATAATTTTGATTCATTACAATACTAACATAAGTGAGTGTTGAGTCATTCTAAGTATGAGTTTTGTAAAGGCACGGTTTAAGAGAGCTGTTTAAGTGGAAGAGTATTTGTACCTCTTGAGAGAGCTCTGACTGACTGACTGACTGAGGGTTAAATTTTGCACTCTTAGGAACTGATTTCAATTAATAGTTCTTCCTTTGTCATGTACGTGTAATATTATATCTTTCCACAATTAGTTGAGAGAATATTCTGTATACAATGATGACATGCTTTACAATGTACATGTATATGGCATTGTCAAGATAACTTGTCTCTTCAGCTTATACATTTCTTAGTTCATACATGTATAACCTTGGCTGGATAAAATAATTTACTGAAATTGTCTAAGTATAGAAGTTATGATTAAATCTTTTGGGTGGAGTTTAGAGTTTAGCAATGGCAGGAATATGAGAAAGATGTCATGTAAGCATATTTAAACAACATATTTTTTGTATTTACTAGGGTTCAGGTAAAACCTTAGCCTTTGGGATTCCAATCCTCACTCACATCCTTGGCCACAATACCAGGCAAGAAGCTGGTGAAACTACAGAAAATACTGACAGAAATATT
>NC_142523.1:19698215-19750715 GCF_964205215.1 Stylophora pistillata
ATGGAATTGCACCAACGTATTTAAGAGAACTTGTGTCGATTAAAAGACCAGGAATTTATAAATTAAGATCTTCCTTGGATGGTTTGTTGTTCGCAACGCCGACTTATAGAAGTAGGGTTACATCAGGAAACAGATCATTCCAGGTCGTAGCTCCGGCACTTTGGAATGCATTACCGCGTGTGATTCGTTCTATTACAGATTTAGGGATTTTTAAGTGCCTCCTGAAAACGCACCTCTTTACGGAAGCTTTTTATTAATTTTTATGAAAATTTTATCATAATAGTTGCTAGTATCTTAACATATGTTGTATGCTTTAATTTTATCGTAGTATATATTTAATAACTATTATTGAGATGTAACGCGCGCTTGATCATTTCATGGAAAGCGCGCAATAGAAAATTTTAATTATTATTATTTTTGTATTGTATCTATTTACATATTTTTTAAACTTCGTCTTCTGCATTTTTGTTTTGTTTTGTCTTTTTCTATTTTTCAATTTTAGTTAATCTGTGATGTTTATCTACCGAGGTCAAAATATGATTTATTTCATTTGGTATAATTGCTGAGGTGATTATCGAGATGTGCGCGTTCTGATTGGCCGTAGATTGCGTCATATCTTTCCATAATCACCTCGCGCGAGGTGGTTTTTGCAGAGACATTGAATATCAAAATGGCTGCCTCGCCTTTTGTCAATGTTTCTAAGGAAGTGAGAAACACAAAAGGAGAAAATTCAATCGCGAAGAGCACAATATATGTTATTGAGCTTGGCAGAACACTTTTCAAAGGAAAATATATAAAGTTTTTGCCGACTGAATTAAAGAAACCTTTTAAAACCGCTTAGTAAGTAATCAACACAATTGCAACAAAACATGCGAAATGCATTTTCTATTCACAGAACTCACAACAGAAGGCGAAGTGAATATTGTTGTATAATATCTTTCACTTCTTCTCGAGAATTTTTTCAGCAATATTCACTTCGCCCTGCGCGAATTATTGCGAGTTCATGAATTAATTGAATTAATTAATTGACTCAGTTCTCTATATGCAGTTTTTCTGAGACGATCGGTTAGCTTTTGTTTACCGTCCCCAGTTGTATTTCATTTAATTGTGAAATGTAATGTAATAATGTAACCACCAACATTTGCGCAACCATTTCATGTGATCCCACATTCCTTTCTCTATGTCGGTTTACAGCTTTACATTCACCGCAGTGGACGGACAGCGAGAGCGAGCAGGGAAGGTTTGAGTGTCGTTCTTGTTGGCCCAGAAGAAATGGGATCGTACAGGAAAATCATGAAGGCGCTTAATGGAGGTGATGTGTTTTTATGATGTCCAAAGCATATCTTTAACAGTTTAATTAAAGAAAGGTTGTTTGCAATTCTCCCGTAAAGGTTTGACGTATAATTTCCATTTTTGGTTGCTGAGCCTTTACATCTTCACATAAGTATGCATATTTCCTATACTGTTCTTTAGTCATTTCTTTAGTCATTTCTGATAAAGAGAATTTGTTTAACAGTCAATAGCTTCTTTAGTTGGTGATCATTTCCTTTATTCTCATGACCTTCATTGGGGGGGGGGGGGGTGAGGGGAGAAAATTATGGTTAACTCTTGACGAGGGCAAAAGAGATAAACCTGAAGTAATAGGTGGTTGAACAGATCAATGTGTCAATAATTTTGTTGCGGATTGTGGTCATTCATAGGCGTCATAGGGTTAACTTACAGTCTCGTTTCGTTCGTTTATTTCAGTTTTTTTTTATCATATTTGTTTTCTTTATTTTCTTTTATCTACTTGTGTGTTGCAGGAAACGAGCTAGATTCCTTTCCAGTTGATGTGTCTTTTATGTCATCCATAAAGAAAAGAATTTCTCTCGCTAAGCAGATTGACAAGGAAGAACACAAGTAGGTGAAAATTAACGGGAAAAAGGGAAATTTCCCGATTATGTTTAAGGGTTTCTTTAACCCTCTTTTTTTTCGCTAAAGAACAAGTTGGCCTAATTTGATAGTGGAACTCGACGGCGCAGCACTTCTTTTCATCAAGGATTATGCACGCCGTTACGGACCTTCTTTTCTTTGTTTCTGATTCCTCTCCAGCCCCCTCTACCCCCCAAACCCATCTCCTTTTTCTTAACCTTCAACTTACTGAAGCTGTTGCTTCATATTCACAGGTTTAAGCGCAAGAAGTCAAGTAATGACTGGATACTTGCTTCTGCCAAAGCCATGGATATTGAAGTTGACGAAGATTTGTATCTTTTTTGATGAGATGATTCTTTCGTGTGCAAGCAAATTATTCATTGATGATTACGCTCTTGCATGCTATCACATAGTCTGGGACTAACTGGGTGAGTAGCCAGTCTTCGGCGGTTTGGACTTGTTTTGAATGCAGTTATTGTTAGAGAAGTTTCAATGGATCGGGCGGAACTTGGAAGCCTGATATCATATAACTTTACTGTCTGGAAGGTTTGATGTCCCGTTTCATACACTGTCTAGAGCAGTTTATCTTCCTTAAAGGAGAATTTGAACAGACTGGAAGATCTCGGAGATCAGGGAGAAAGAAAAGTGCGACAAGTAAAGCTGAAGCAAATTAAAGGTAATCAAACGTTAGCAGACAATAGTTGTATTGACCGTCCCTCAAAAAATAATGGATCTTGCGGGTTGGTGATACACTGGTGCAGTTGAAATGGGTTACATTTAGTTTGGAGCAGTAGGGTGGGGTGGGGCTTATTTTTCTAAGGGGTCTTACATTTGAGTTCTTTGTGAAAGGCGATTAAGATCAAGGAGGTAAACAGTCTTGATTTCCTGCCCTGTGTGGGTTAGCGTTAACATAGGGTGTATCAAGTGCTGCATCCATGTATTGGTAACAATTTTAAAGAATATATATTTGTGACTTTTTATTTTACAGCGGAGCTTGCTGGTTTGCTGAAGACACCTCTGATTCCTGCTGGTTTTAGTGGAAAGTACCCGACTAAAACTGGATCTCTCATGATGCCAGGGATCAAAGGTATTATATTGAGCAAATAAAGAAATAAGGAGGGAACAAAATAATGTGTTGGTAAACACATCGATAGGTGATCTTTAATGAACTTGATTAAAATATGCGTAAAGATAAAACATATCACCAGCTCCCTAACTTCAGTTGACAAAACAGCGGAATGGGTCCAAGTCTTCCATGAAGGTTTGGTCGCCGTTAGACTATAATTAAGGTTGGGATCCTTTTTATTTCCAAATTTTGATATGCTACCATTTACCAATAAAGAGTATTGATAATCATTATCCAACTACACTCCATAGGGTACAAATAACGTCCAAGACGAGTACAAATATCACGCTGTATTTGTACTCCAGAGAACCAGTTAGACAGATTTTCTCGCATCGCGCGAGCGACGAATTGGATTGAAGTTACAAAAAAAAAAATGGCGGACAATTTAAGTTATTGTTCTGACGACGAAGAGTCGGAATGGCTGGCGAATATTGATCCAAGTTGAATAGATAAATCGAATGAAGTGAAGCAGTTAGATGACAATGAAATTTCATCATTTATTGAAGAAAATAGAAACAGCAACAGGACAACGTACTGAAATAACAATTTGACGTGTTGGATAATAAATGACTTAGACGTTTTGGTGTGTCGTATCGCTGAGTATTCTCACTCGTTAATTGTATTTTGACTCGCCCTACGAACTCGTCGAAATATAGCCAAACTCGTAAAAATACTCGGCGATACTACACAACAAAACGTCCAAGAAGATTTATAACATAACCAAAGTAAAGCGCGCGCTCTGATTGGTCAATTTAGCGTCCCCCATTTTCCCATGGGTGTACGCAAATGCAAAGACTGTTTTTCCGCGCGCGCTTGTTTTTTCTACTCGCGTAAGATTTGTTAAATAAAAGGGAACTTTTTAGCTACAATGTACCAGTGTTATATTATAAAACAATGGTAAACACCACAGCGTACACTGTTGAGTTATGGATGCACTTGGGAGGTTTGCTAAGCACTCAAGAAGCTAGAGTCGCTCTCGGCTATCGCCTCGAGCGACTCTTGCGCTTCTTTCGTGCTTAACAACCTCCCGCGTGCATCCATAACTCAATAGTGTACGCTGTGGTGCTTACCATTTGTTAAGTATTGATTCAACATTGCTAGTGTCAGCTAGTCAACCTTAAAGAGAAAAATAAAAGCGAAAGAATTTAAAAGAAAAATGATTCACGGAAACAAAACTTCTCTGCTTGTGGAATAAACTCTTGCCTGTATAAGGCTCTTTTTCTTTTTCTTTGTTTTTCTTTGGTTTTTCTCTTTTTTTTTTTTCTCTCTTAACGTTCTCTTTTCCTGCTGCCATCTGCAGATTTTCTTATCCATGCATGCATTGTTTCTTTTTCAAATAACTAATTTTTTTCTTTGCTTTTCATGTGCCAATTTTTTAAATGTTCGTTTTTTCTTCGGTATTCACAGCCGAAACGAAGTTGGAAGATAATCAAAAAGTGGCCGTTGAAGATGTGAGAAGAAAGAAAAGAAACAAGAAAAGAAAATCATAAATGGAATTCTTCAAAGAAAAAAAAAAAAAAAAAGCGAGGTCGACAAGAGATCGTTAAAGGAGAAAGGAAATGGAAAACACAACCATTGTTCCTTGTAACTCATTGGCAAAATAAATTGCAAACGTTCCTCGATGTCTTTAACACCGATGCTGTAGGGATTCTTTGAAACTCAAACCAATGGTGTTCTTATTTTGGGAAACCACCTTTCAGACTCGTGGAAGAATGTGGGTAGATAAAGCTACTAGTTACAACATGACAGCACACGTCACTATGCGTATTTTCTGTTTTTATGATTTGCTATGATTTTAAAATATTTTTTGTTTCCTTTACTCAGAGGCCTGAATTTCTGTTCTTCACATGAGGGCCTCAAGAAATTGTCGGAAAAGAGCCGAAAACCCTGTTTGAAAGGATAATATTTTCCACATGCTTGACAATGTCGGTAATAAGACCAAATAGTCTGACTAGGTTCCAAAACTTCGATTTGTTTTATTATGATGAACTTCTCTCTCCCCCTCTCTCTTACACACTGCTCTACTCTCTTTTAAAAATATGGTACGATCCTAATGTTCTATTGTTGAAATCCTGTCACCTTTCTCAAATTAACCGGAGATCAATTGACGTTTAACAATCTCTGACAACAAATGTTGTCCACAAGCCTTCCGCATCTTCATAAAAAATATATATAGGCGGGGGATTCAGTAAAACCCGGTCTGCTGACCCTGTAAGACCTCTTGCCGTCCTATGTTAAGCTTACGAACAGGCTCTTGTGTTTGAGTAGTGAGAAAATCTATCCAGGAATATGTTTAGATTTTATCATCAACAGGGCCTATGAACAGGTTAGCAGTATGGAGTTACTTGAAGAGACATGAAGAGCAACCCTTATCCCACAAATAAATTATTTGCAGAAAATCCACTCAAGACTTGTTTACATTAAACATCTGTTGTATCTTTACCGTGTAGTTTACGCATGAATTTGTTTTGGTCTCAGTGCTTACCCTATGTACCAGTCTACACCTGGGCGTCAAACTGGCGATTCTGACGTGAACTGGTGAGAGGCCTAGTTGTAGTGAAATTTGTCCTAAAGGACGCAATCTGGTCACTCGATTCTACCCAGTCTCTCTCGGGCCTGATGACCTTGCATCTAGCTTGAAGGGCCACCCACGGGGGAAGGTGAGACTACACGTAAACTACCTTGCATCCTTTCTGAACCATCGCTACCAATGCATACAATGTAGTCAGTTGCAGCTGTCTAACTCCTTAATTGGTTTGTTTTTGCTCGAAGTGCTAGAAATCATGATACTATATAATGGTTACACCAACTTAATATCGTAACTTGGACTTGAAGGGATAGATTGACTTGTGATGAGCTTACTTGCGCACTAGCTAAAATAAATAAACAAACAGAAAGAACCAGCCTAAAACAATGGCGAAGAACGTGCTTTTTTAAAAAACTATTTTATGATGTTAAGAAGTTGTAGAAAAACATCTACAATTTTGCAAAATTTTACAACATGAATGTAAAAACCCGGGAAGAGTAGCGCTTAGTTAACGATAATCTTTACACAGAACTTGCAGATTGGTGATGTTCTGTTCCTTGGACAATCGGGCCTCTGATAGGCAGGTTCGTTATACTTCCTGCGTTCTCTATATTCTTGCTAGCAAATGAGATTTTCGGTAATGGATAAGTTATCATTTTCCTAAACGCAGTACGGAATTTCTTCTTGAAGTACATCAGTAGCCAGGGGTTGACAGCGCTATTTGCATGTCCACACCAATAGCAAAACAGCATAAAATGATACGGTAGCGATTGACGCACTCTGAAGTTAATGGCCAGAATCATATGATACGCATGCGCTGGAAGCCAGCAAAGTGCAAAGGCAACAACGACAGCAATTGACATATGAATCACTTGACGCTTGGTAGCGTTGGCCCGAGTTGTTGCACGATTGTTGATGGCAATGCCCGGAAGTTTGTGTTTGTAAAGTGTGCGACAAACGTGTCCATAGAGAATACACATTGTTACTAAGGGGAACAAGTAGATAGCGACTATGATGTAAAGATATTCGCCTCTTAAAGCCGCTTGAATCCCGCCAAACTGTGAAAACTTGTACACTATCCTGGAGTTCTTTACTTTGATTATGACCAGCCATGGAGTCATCAGACACATTGAGGTAATCCAAATTGTGGGAATTAGTATCTTTTTGTTCCTAAAGCGAGGGAACTTTTGCATGGGGAAGGCAATCCCGAAGAAGAAGTCAAAAGCCATGGCTGTTAGAGAGAAGACGGACGCCGTGATGGCCACGAAGAAAACAAACATGATAAACTTGGCAAGGAACTCACCAAATGCTCCATCTATCCACAGTTGGTCCAAAATGATAAGTTCCAACGACTGAGGCATCACAACAGCTGTTACGAGCAGGTCGGCTACAGCGAGGTTTACGTACATGAAGCTTGTTAATTTTCTGGTTTCTGGTTTCTTGTACAGAATGTAGATCACCAAAGTGTTTCCGACTAAGGCCAATGAAATGATTGCAGTGTATAAGATGGCGAAGATGAGTTTAATACTTGATGGGTACAAGAATGGAGGCTGTGCTGTGGTGCCTGAAAGGGAGTGAATCACGGTTCTTAGAGAAGAAAAACTAAAAAGGCAATGCGTACGATATCAAACGGCGACATAGATAGCAACAATACACGGTAACAAAAATCGGAAAATATCTACTAAACCAAAGCCCTCTCCATCACTGAGGAGTGTATCAATGCTGCCACAAGGGAGCTTGCAATTAGTAAGAGAACATCCCAAAGCTCTCTGTGCTCCTGTTTTTTACGGGTGTTGCAACAGCAGCAATGGTAACGTTAGCTATTTTCAATACACCTTTAGGCGCTATTTGTGAAGGTGAATTTCTTACCGTTTTCTGGCGGCGAGGACATTGCTGGATCTGCAGCTTTTCAGTTCAAACTATTTGAAGTAGCCAGCATAAAACATGTGATTACTTGGTTGACGGGATTAGTTCAGCTACAAAAAACTGAACTGAGGTCGTCTCTGTTGTCTGAGGCAGCGTTACATTCCTTGGATATGGGGTCTGCTGGAACAAAAAACTGAGGTCCAGATTACCATTGTCAAAATTACAAAAATCTGGATGCTTACCACAATTAGGCGCTGGCATAAAATCAGAAAGGAATCAACATATGGCTTAATGCTCTGTTAAGCATTAGGGCATGTTTTGCATGAAGTTACCATGAATTAGCTGAAGCCAGCTTAAAAATAGGGAGAGTTCATGTCTTTGTTGGTGTGAAAGGTTACAAGATGCATTGTTCGTTTTCTTTCTTTTCTTGTTTGTTTAATCTTGATCATGAAAACTCATTTCACCTAGTTTCCCTCTCAAGAAGGCCTTGAATCAATATTTCTCAGTGATGGAGAATGGTCTTCAAAAGCGATTGCCGAAACCGAGAACCAATTATTGAAAGCGTAGCTTCTCCTATAGCGGGGCCACGTTATAGAATAACTTGCTTAATGGCTCAAAAGTTGTCGGATCTGTCGACCAATTTAAACGAAATCTGAAGAAGGTATCCAACATATCGGATTCCCACAACGGGCAATCATGTAAAATCAGCTGTAAATAATCTTAGTTTTTAACTTGTGATGCTCATCTGATGATTTTTCTTGTTTAAATATAGCCGACGCAGCACCATAGTTTCTTTAGAAACTTACCCCCTCTACTTAATTTTCCTTCGAACACGAAGAAGTCGCTAATTCTGAGGTTTTCATATTCAAAATGTGTTTTCAAGGCCTTCCGTGACTCCGTAAACCTGAAGTAACTTCTCTATTTGCTTAGCTCTTAGTCTTAACGCATCCACATTTATTCTCAAAACCTCGCCTTTCTGCTCATCAACTGTATGTATAATTGAAATTGGCTGTACTTCTTTAGTTCTTTAGTGGAATTTGCCGGTTATAACACAGGGCATCATTTACGACGACAGCTTCGTTAGAGAAATAAAGATAGAAAATAACAACTTAACTAGAGGAACTTAATCTTCGGGCAGTCCATTAGCAGTAAACCAATTTGTGGACTGAGGCATTGCGAATTCTGTACCAATCCTTTTTTTCGTCATCCGAGTTATTTAAAAAAAAAAAAAAAAAAAAAGATGGCTTATGATTGCGGCGTATTTATCGCAAAACGCAAGGAAACAGTGACAAAAACACCTCTTCAATAAAAGTGATAAACAGGGTAATTAAATAAATACGTCATACAAAGTGCTTTATCTTCCTTTCTGTTTTAAATAACCCAGTGTAACGCTAAATTCAATCCACCCCTGCAGTTAATCACATCTGTCTACATCACTTTCATTTTGCCTAAACCCAGGGTAACTATGCACACGAAGGAAATTAAGGATGATGTGGTAAAAATCGTATAAAGTTGAAAAATTAATAGCACATAGTGAATAATTGAGAAGCTAGAGCCTGTCGTAAAAATTTAAGCAAAATATTACAAATACATCACTCCATGTAACACTCGTATGTATTTTAGGTTTTCCTCCGATATCTAATTAAGACATGATCACAGCGATGACTGGCATAAAAGTTCCTTTTGCAACAGTTCTGATTTTTCTATAACGGTAACAGCCAAAAAACAAAAAGACGCAACAAGGCAAAACAAGTTAAAAAGACAGCCTGACACAGCGTGTCTCCCATTTGTGGAATTTAGGAGGATATGAAATCAAAAAGTGACCCACAGCACAAATTCTATACTAATATTTGTGTTTATAATCTCGAATATACACCTAATTGCAGTAACGTTGTCATGGGAAAGAACAAAAAGAAAGAGGAAAACAGCCAAACTTAAATTGATCTATAAATTATTAATTTTTGGATTCACATGAAATTTGTAAACAACATCTGTTACTCTCGAGAACTTTGAGATTATCTTTACGCCAAATTCAGTGGGAATTGCGCGGCTGCCGGGCATAGAGCCAGAGGATACTTTTATGATAACAAATTCCCAATTGGCGTTTTCCTTTTATTCTTTTTGCCTTTTCTATGGCACTTATGCACAACGACACTGAAGAAAAAGTTGACAGAAGTTTTAACCGACCCCATAAATGCAATGGGGTTTACATTGCCAGAAATTTAAAAATTTTGGCGATTTCACTTTGATTATTGCTAAGCAGCGCTCTTAAGGGAACGAAGCAGAGTCAGAGTCAAAGCTGAAACAGATTGCACGAGTTACAAGAGCCGTTGCGAGTGTCTCATTATGGTCCACCATTTTGAAAACCGTGAGGGGCTTAGGGAAAGATTTTTGGACCTAACGACACTATAACATAGTAGTCAGGGAGCAGATGCAAAAAACAACGAGTTTCGTTCAACCATCGGAAGAGCGCGTGACACAAAAACCGTGTCTTGTGAAATGTATGCCCCAATTCAACTCTACGAATAACCCTACCTTGATCAGGAGGTCTTTCTCTGCCAGACAAGCAGTAGCCTGATGATTGTCTTGTAAAAGGCATGAAACTCAGAGTAGCAAATAAATGGTTTCGACCTAATTCAAGTCTACATATCTATATTTAACAATTATTTGTCGAAGGCGAGGTGAATATCGCCGAATAATCCCCGAGACGAGGTCGAGGGGATTATAATTTCATTTAATTTAGTCCATTTTCACTACATTAAGTTTTGCAGTGGGGAAGGACTAGAAAGGAACATAAGAACCATTCGTGCTAATCCACCCTCCCACCCATCCCACCCCAGGGAAGGACATCCATCGCACAGTAATCTCGTGTGTGGGAAATTGACGTCTCCTACCCCAACCCTGCAGGAGACGGGACCTCCATTTATTCGTCCCTATCCGAGAAGACTAGAATATCTTACATTTCTTGATGTTATAGAAAGGTAACAAATTCTTCTCAATTATTTTAAGACCCTGAGTGTTGGTCCGGCTGGGGCTCGAATAATAACCGGGAGGCGGTTATTATTCGACAATATTCACCAAAACCTGAGGCGAATAATTGTTTTAGTATAATTTCAGAGCTACATAACAGAGAAATTTCTAAAATCATAACATTTTAGTAACATTTATTAACATTTTATTTTAACATTTTATATAAACCGCTTGGAGCGGTTTATATAGCGTCATAGAAGGAACCGCTCGACCACTCAGATCGCTGGAAACTCTTTGCTCAGCTCTGAAATTATACTAAATATACATATCTACAAACGTAAAAACTTTACCCTGCCAAGTTAATGGTTCAAGCATGCCTTATCGAGTATTTGGTTGAGTGGCGGCACGCACTCGCCAGTTCATTCCTTTTGTTCAGGATGCCCACCCCTGTTCTGCATATGATGAAAAATTTTTCTGTTGCGCAAAGATTGCATCTCTTTGTTACGTTCGAGTACGGCCTGGCGCAGGTTACGTAAAGTTGACTAACTTTACGTAACAGAAAAATTTTTCATCATATGCAGACCAGGGGGGGGGGGGGGGGGCACCCTGAACAAAAGGAATGAACTGGCGAGTGCGTGCCGGCACTCAACCAAATGCTCGTTAAGGCATGCTTGAAGGGCGCCGAAACGGAATTTGCCGTGACCTGGTATCGTCTAAGCATGGCTTAGACGATACCACAAAGGTTGGATCGTTTGGGGTGACCATATTGGTTCTCCTCCATCCTAGCATTAGTACTGCACTGATGAGGCCCAGAAGGCCGAAACAGTACTGTCTGCAGTTAGATATAGCTCTTTGGCATACAAAGCTTAGCTTTCATGTCCAAATTGAGCACTCTAACTAGGATGAGTCATTGCTCTGCAATTGCGCATGCTCGCTAGTGTACTCTAGTTTGAGCACTCTGGCATGGCTTAGACGATACCACAAAGGTTGGATCGTTTGGGGTGACCATATTGGTTCTCCTCCATCCTAGCATTAGCACTGCACTGATGAGGCCCAGAAGGCCGAAACAGTACTGTCTGCAGTTAGTTATATATATATATATATATATATATATATATATATATATATATATATATATATATATATACAGCGCTCTACCAATTGAGCTAACAAGCCAACTGGGAGCAGGCCATCAAATTAATTCGACATAAACCCGTAGATGATAAATCAAACAACAACAAACATATGAAACATATGTGTGAACTGCGGTTATGAGACGTATATGAGCACGATCCTTCGCAGTAAAGCACTATTTGGGCAATAGTGAAAATCAGACCTGAAAAAAATTTCAGGCCTGTACGGGATTCGAACCACTGACCTCTGCGATACTAGTGCAGCGCTCTACCAATTGAGCTAACATGTACGGGATTCGAACCACTGACCTCTGCGATACTAGTGCAGCGCTCTACCAATTGAGCTAACATGTTAGCTCAATTGGTAGAGCGCTGCACTAGTATCGCAGAGGTCAGTGGTTCGAATCCCGTACAGGCCTGAAATTTTTTTCAGGTCTGATTTTCACTATTGCCCAAATAGTGCTTTACTGCGAAGGATCGTGCTCATATACGTCTCATAACCGCAGTTCACACATATGTTTCATATGTTTGTTGTTGTTTGATATATATATATATATATTATGTATCAGTGCTTAGATGTTTGGAGGCTGATAGTTTCGAAAGAAACTGTTTGGGGCTGCGTCGGTGGGAGTAACGAAATAATTTGGATATATCAACAAAGTTGAAATGGTGAATTGGCCACCGTAACGATTACAAAAGCTGACGTTTCGAGCGTTAGCCCTTCGTCGGAGCGAAAGACGAAGGGCTAACGCTCGAAACGTCAGCTTTTGTAATCGTTACAGTGGCCAATTTACCATTTCAACTTTGTTGATATATCCAAATTACTTAGATGTTTAGGTTTCATACTGCATACTGGCAAGTTCTAGGCAAGACACAAGTTTTTCGGAATTCGAGCCACTAAAATTTGCTTCTGTTTTTTCTCATTTTTCCAGCTTTATGCTTTGGGCTGTTTGCATTGGTTCAACCTGTGATAAAGGCCGAATTCGATTTGCGTGCTGGTTTCAACGCCCCCTTAAAGTAAATATCATTATCTCACCAGGTTGCTTATGATTATTAGGTAACGTACGTCACGCAGCGCAAGCTAAGGATGGACACACGGCATCCTAACACCATACGATAGTTCATAGGCACTTGTGCTTGGAAGCCATTGTATTCAGAGTTTGCATCGGAGAAAAATTATCTTAGAAATTAAACTATTGTATAACAAAAATTGTGAGGAAGAAATTATAAGAATGGAGAGAAGATTCTGTCACTGTGAGCCCTGACTGCTGGGTTTCTAGAATATCAAGTGATGACAAAAAAAGTATGACTCTGTCACGAAATAAGTTCCCGCAGTCGATGCGAAAACGCTTCATGATCCAATTGAACTCACTACGCGTCGTAATGGAGCAAATCGTCCGTTTTTGAGGAAACTGCAAATCCGATCAGGTGATTGATACAAGCATTCCTAAGCACTTAAACACATTGTGCCAATAGGGTGTCTATATAATTAAAGACGTCTTTCTAACCTGGGTCTGTTGTTGCTGATATCCTCTCAATGGCCTGTGCCTGATGTTTTAAAGGAATGAAGACGGCTCTTAACAGTAATCGGAGTCTTTGTGGATTGATCAAAGGTAGTTATGTAGTTAGAACTGTAAAAGAACAAAAGCAGTTCTTGTGTGACTTGAGGTACAGATCCAGATTAAAAGTACCCCAAAGCACTCGCGGTTATTCCCGCGGCCTCCATCATGATACTTTGCAAATAAACTAAATCTCTTGATAAAAAACATCCGGAGCACTTTCTTAAGTCTGACAGAAAAAAAAAAATCAAGTTAAATCTTATATCGACTTACAGGATCAGGGCACAGTTGCGCTCTGCATCACAACAAATAAATTACAATAAAAGATGAGATGTGATTGGTTGAACTAAAATGACTATTGACTATCGCGCGCTAGGATCTCTAGAAAACTTGAACACAATGTGCGACCAACTGCTGTGTAGATAAACACTGTCGTGAGAAAGAAACTAGATCCGCGATGGTTTATCAGATCAATGAGGTTTTAAATACTTGAACTTTGGGTGGTATGTTTCCTTTGTATAAAATAACACGCGAACGTTCTTCATACAAAGGGAGAGTTGATTATAATTTTGCCCGAGGAAGGACTTCAACCTTTAGCTCAAAATGGAATAAGCTATCTTTAAAGGTGCGTTATCGGAAAAAAAAAAAAAAAAAAGACAATGATCAGTGTGATCTCGAAAACGAGATCACCGTCGAACAGGATAACCACCGTCATGCATGGTTCCTTCATAAAAATATCTGCTACGTAATTGGTTTCCGATTTAAAGAGGAAAAAAATCCAGATTAGACATTGGAAACGTCTTTTTCGCCACGTAATGTACTCATGAGTTCACCAGTCACTGGTTTATTGAAAAACGCAAAAAATGTAAGGACGTGTCCATTATAGGGCCAAGGTTTTGTTAATTTTTCGCTAAATCCCGACTACGATGGCGTTGTTATTGAGACGGAAATCAGTGTCTGTTTATACTCGTGCTCTGTATTAGCAGATTTCTTTAGATTGTTAAATTTAAAGAAATCTTCTACGACAGAGGCTTGAAAAACCCTGTCTTGAATGTAAACGACAGCTGTAAGGTCAGACAGTCTGACAATCACTTTCAAGTGCTCCAACCATTCAAGCGCTCCAACCATTCAAGCGCTCCAACCATTCAAGCGCTCCAACCATTCAAGCGCTCCAACCATTCAAGCGCTCCAACCATTCAAGCGCTCCAACCATTCAAGCGCTCCAACAATTCAAGCGCTCCAACCATTCAAGCGCTCCAACCATTCAAGCGCTCCAACCATTCAAGCGCTCCAACAATTCAAGCGCTCCAACCATTCAAGCGCTCCAACCATTCAAGCGCTCCAACCATTCAAGCGCTCCAACCATTCAAGCGCTCCAACCATTCAAGCGCTCCAACAATTCAAGCGCTCCAACCATTCAAGCGCTCCAACCATTCAAGCGCTCCAACCATTCAAGCGCTCCAACAATTCAAGCGCTCCAACCATTCAAGCGCTCCAACCATTCAAGCGCTCCAACCATTCAATAGCTCATGACGAAGACTACTTCTCTATAAATGAAATAATAATAATGATAATAACAGTAATATAGTTAAGATGAATCATGTAAAACAACCAAATAAAGAAAGGTAGAATGACAATGATAGTAAAAGAAATGTAGTGAAAGCTAATGAGCAATAGCAAAGTCTTGTGGGTATTATTATCTGTATCATGATGGGGAATAAGCCCACGGAATGATCAAAGAACGGACATAAGAAGGCGGCGAAATCCTAAAATTCCTCTCCTTACCAAACGAACATTTTGTGATATCCCACGACGCAAAAAAATTATAATATTTAATAGTTCGTAACTCTAAAGCCAATTATGAGATTGTGTTAGTCTAATTATATAATACTGTCTTTTCTCTCATCAAAAAAAATATAATGTAGACATCACTTATCCTTATACTCGACAACCAATTCCAGATGAGAACTATAATTAGCCAAAATGACTTGCATGCGGCCCTCTCTAAAAAATAAAGTTCCACTTATGTCACGAACATGGGGACAAAAAACGAACGAAAGAAAGAAAAAAAGAAAGGAAGGAAGGAGAGAAGAAAGGAAGGAGAAAGGGAAGAAATAAAGAAAAGAACAAGAAGACATATGTTCAGTCCTGAGAGCAACAAACCTTCTGATTGCCGATTGGGTCAATGACAACAAGAGGTTATAAACAGTTTATATTATCTCTTGATGGCAAATAGTCATATAAGGGTGTTTTTTGAGGGTCAAAGATACTGTTTATTGTAAAATAAATAGTAATAACGATAATGATGGCAATAAAAAGTAATAATCTTTATAAAAAAAATTTGCAAAATTGTATATTGACTCCGAATAACTTGCATAGCTAAAGCAAAGTAAGAGTTCACTGGCAAAATTATCAGCATAAAAAGCTACCGTTTGGAATTCAATATTTCAATAATGGTAATAATCATATGGTAACAGTTATACAACAATGATGATACTAATTGTAGCGGTAACCGAAAACCAAGGCGAAATTGGGATGCCGAGAAAATCGCGACCATATAAATAGAACTAAAACACGGGGATATGTTACGAAGACGGCGAAGTAAATTTACCACTGAACTTTATCGAAGGTCTACAGTATTGTCTCTTCTATACAGTCTCATAAACTGGAAATCAATAAATGAAAAGGATCTAGTATTAGAACACGCGTGGCGACTAACAAACATGATACAACGAAAATAACTACGAGAAACCTAGGCGACACAATAAACATGCGATGATAAGCGAAATATCAAAAGGTGCCTAGTGAGCTTGCCCCGAAAACACAATAAAAGAACATTTCAATTTCATAGAAAATTTCCACGCGATCACGAGGGGACGATACCGCTAAATAACATGCACAAAACTTAACTAATGAATGGCTACATAGTAATGCCGCAAGCTGTGCGAAAATAAAAGCAGAATATTAAAAACGCAGATGGCATACACAACTAAAAAACGTCATCGACGAAGAAACGAACTACAACAACACGACGTGGAGAATACGAAAAAACTGACAGCTAATTAAATGAATTGTGAAACCCTTAAGCAACATAGCTCAACAGTAACGCAATTACAATAGTATTAATAAACATGACCAAAGGTGATGTTTTGAGAAATGTTCTCAATTTGATGGAAAACAAATTTCTGAAATGTTATGTTGACTTTCGAATGATCGAAATTGGTGCCTAGTTTTCCTCGCGTGTAAGGATCAAGAAGGTGTTCTTTGGCTGCTCTCTCTTTCGACTCCATCATCCATCCCGACTAGAAGAAATAAAAATGAAATTTATGTCCTTTTGAAGACGACAATCACATAATTTATTAAGTTCCAGATGTAAAGACTGACTTAATAAAATGTGGCCTATAACTTATTAAGCTTTTCAAAAGCATTGGTTGATAAAATACAACAAACTCATAACATCTATGAAAAGCTGACTTTCCTTTTTATGAGACGGTTTATTACAGTCATGGCAGTAAAAGGTTTCAGCGTAACATGACTTTCGATAGTGTTAATCTTTCCAATAATTCCGTTTTCTCATCATACAGAAACATTCTCACTTCAGGCTACAAAGGGATGAAAGAGGACAAAAAAACTTCAGTGTCAGTTTCGCCAGTCTACGTTGCTACTGATCCCTATTAAACTGTCACCTTTAAACTGGTAAAAAATGGCATTTGACCACAACCAATTAAGCTAATATTTCTCCTTGAATTGAATTTACAAAGGACGAAAGAAGGACTCAGGTAAAACTTCTAATTAAAAGTGTTTCACTAACGACAAAACAAGTTTCTCAACGAATCAAGGAGCAATGTTGGGCAGTAACTCCCTTTTTTTTCAGAGGATGCCATTCCATCCTATTTGTTCTGTATATTGTAAATATACTTTTCAACGTCATTCCTGAGTAAATTTATCATCATTGTGCGGGTTATCAGCACACAAGAACAACAAAATGCTGTTACACTTTAATTCTCCGTAAAAAGAAAGTAGAGAGAAATCTATAGGTCGGTGACCTCGAGGACAAAGTTAAACAAAGACTGAAGCAAATAACGCAAGATTACCCAATGGTATTCTCAGACCAAATACAAAGGATGCAAAACAGCACCTGAAAATTACTACCTTAGAAAAACGCGCGCAATTTCGTAATTACATTTCGGATGCACTGAAGTAAAAATGAAGCTAAATTTCACGAAAAAAGATTACAAATCAAAACAAAACAAATAAATAATAACAAAGTACACCAAAAAGGAGATAGGTGATTGCCACGAATGCTAACACATGCAATTGGTATAAAAGAAAAAGAGCATTCTCGGCAAAGGCTTTTGCTTTAAAAAAATATTTTGCACTTCGTCGTGTCGTTTGTTCCTATCTCATATCCGTGAATTTGGCAAAATAGTGCAATCTGTCTCCAGAGAATCCGTGGATCTCGATCGATGATTCATCAGATCGACGCTATGACGGCCAGGCCTCCTCCTCGGATGATTCCTTTTATGTTTCTTCTAACACTGTGATTTCCACCTGGTTAGTTGCAGAACGCAGACTCGACTTCTCGCATTCCCAACAGCGTTTGCAGCGGGACACGCAAATTTCTGGGTCGGTGTGTACTTGAACGCTGTGACACCTTATAGCGGAGGAGACCATCTCTATGACTCCGACTACGATAGCCAC
Organism: Stylophora pistillata; assembly: GCF_964205215.1. NCBI lineage: Eukaryota > Metazoa > Cnidaria > Anthozoa > Scleractinia > Pocilloporidae > Stylophora > Stylophora pistillata. Next base: position 19,716,009 of record NC_142523.1, read on the forward strand.
GATATTCTTTGTCACAAATACCGATGCATCAAGTTTATACTCAATAAAAAAAGCAATCCTAAGAGCTAAGAAAGCTAGGTTTACGAACAGCAATTGAAGTACCTTAGACACGACTCGTACTCTCTTAATCAGTATAGTCCTTTCGTCTTTGGTAGTGTTTTTTGTTTTCCTTTTTGTTTTGATTATAAGTTGTACTAGCAGGGGTGCATGGTTCATCTCGAAAGGCGTGTAGTTCCCAGAGTGGAAACATTGGGAAAAAGAGGCATATCGATCCAAAGACTAAGATGGATATTTGTATTTCCTGACATGCGCAGGGACTTCGATTTATCGGCGATCAAGATTTGAAGTAGTTCCACCGTATCGAAGAGATCAAAGACACGCCACCATTCCACGTTTAGATCAGCCCGGCTTTGCAACATATTCTATCGTGTCCAGAAAAAAAACAGCAAAAGGCTTTGCAACATATTCTATCGTGTCCAGCAAAAGCCGGAAGGCAAAGAATGATTTTAAGAAATCTCAGTCCAAACATCGACGTCGTGTCAATTTTATCAGCAAATGTGCTCAAGATCCAGACAAACTGCAAGATCGTTGGCAGAATGTATAATAACCATGCAAACATTTAATGATATTCCTTGAAAGAGCACCGTTCTTGCGGTTTCGAACAGATGGGGCAGGCAACAACTATAACAGAAGGGATGTAAACTGCGACAAGAAAATGCCTAACGATCGCCTTCTTGCAATTGTAGTGATTGTAGAAGTAATAATAAAGAAGAACATTTTTAATAATTATCAACCCAACCACTGTGATAACAATTAGACATCTGAAAAAGTTTCTCCATCTCTTCGCCGCCATAATGGACCGTTACTTCATTATCATAAAGTCTCGGGGAATTCCCCTCCTCAGAAGTGAACCAATACGCCAATGGTAAATTAATCTGGATGCCCTTGTTAGGGGCGCGGAGAAGTTTCCGAGAAATTTGGCTTCTTTCTAAGAACTCACGGATCAATAAGCAAAGACTGCCTCATGCATGCATCTCTGCATCGATGATGCTCAAGAACATGTGCCATGGTTTTTTTCCTTGTGGTGAGTGCCTTTTACTGGACTAGGGATCGTTCGAATGTTTTTTTAAAAAAATGCAATTTTTTTTAACTTCTTTTTTCTAGACTCAAGATATTACTGTAAAGTGATGTACTGCGAACACGTCTAATAACTTGAGGCCGTGTAATTCTTACCTTCAAGGAGGGTCACTAATACTCCTTTGTAGAACTCAGTTTCGCAAGAATATTTGGACTTTACACGCATCACGAATAATGTCCAAAATTCTTCCACGTTGAAAAAAAATTGAGACGATTACTTTCCACATAGAGATAAAAAGCCAAATTTACGAATTGATATTTTCACTTTTTTCTAATCTTGACCAGTCACAAGTGTAAAAAGATGACATAATATCTTATCTCGTTTGTTCAAGGACCATAACATTCGTGGTCTGTTTTATGACTTTTATCAATCCATATGAAGTCTATGTCCTGTCGAAGCCCTGGTCAAAACCTGACCACAGCCGATCGAGAACAATGCGTACGATTTCAAACAATTAAAAAACTGGGAATTCATCGCGCAGAACAAAATGGTCCACAAATCACGTTTGATTCAGCTTTTTATTCCCGAATCACGTTTAAATAAAAAAAAATAAAAAGAAATTAGTTCATGTGGACATGAAAAGAACTAATGACTTTTAACCACGATTAACGAGTAAAGTAAAAACCAAATCACGATTCACGAAAAAAAAGTCACTCAATCATGCATTACGTAAAAAGTACAGGGGATCGTTTTCAAAAGCAAACTCATGAACGCTTTAGGTCAAAGAAAGAAATCCAAATTTTGACATAATTTCTGGCAAGCTGTCTTCTCAACATAAATCCGATGGATTGTGCTGGTTTTGCTTTTCCTCACCAACCATCGATATATTGGCACTTGATCGTCAGACACGTTTTTCCACTTTTGACATGTTTATGGCACTCAACCTGATTCGTTTTGAGCTCTCATTGCCTCGTTGGGATATTTTCTTCGCTATCATTGGTTCATTTGATCATTAAGGTTTTGGCTTCTTTAGAGGGTCTTAATAGATGTTTCCTTTTTCGAGGTTGATAGAAGTTAGGTTAGCCTCTTGGGTAGTCAGTTTTACAATTATCTTTCATTGGATTATTACGCTGATATCTTGCGCACCTTTACGATTTTCTTTCTTTTGACTTTTAAGTTAAAATTTCGCACACTTTTAGGATCAAGGACATCAAAGATGTCCTTTCGATGTACATCAGCTTTCAGGGGATCAAATAATCATTTTACCACCAACACATACCTATAACGCAGTAGAAGACCAGTAACTTGGATCGATCTTTCCAAGAGCTCTCAGGCCATTTGATATTTTAACAAGGTAACGAAGCAAATCGGATCTGATACATTGTTGATGTAATGGACAGTATATAGTAATACAGTTTATTTCTGACCACTTGTAGCCTGAGGCTCAATTGTGGGTACAGTTTAAGGTTGAGAACAGCCTCAGCATACTCATGGCCACTCATCTGAGAGATGATGTCAAGCTAATGGTTGCAACTGAGGCACCTCAGATGCAATAGTATCAAGTTTTTTCCCCGATTTCTTTAGTCCAAAAGTTCGACTACATGCGCTCTTGATGTTCATCATCAACTGCTGCGTATACTCCAGAATAATCCAAATATGGCTGGAAAAAAAAATTCCTAAAAAAGGGCTCACCTTGCGGTATTTGAGGATTCTCTCCTCGTTCAGGTGTAAATTTGAAGTTATGTCTAATTTGATTAAACAAAGATGTGGTTTATGGTATTTGATGAAACAGACTAAAAAGCGGTTGATTAGATGTAAATTTTACTGCAGCTGGAGTAAAGAAATTAGTTGCCCAAAAATTTTACTACTGTTTTTTGAAGTAAAGTGATGGCTTTCACCGCCCATGTAAGAGTTATGATCAGAACTGGTTGGTCATCAGAGGTACTGGGCCTTGAAATACCCTTATTTTTGGACTTCGTCAAAACAAGAAACATTTTTCTTTACTCAAGAGAGAAGTAAGGGAAGAAATGAAATGCAAAAAGTTAAAACAGTTCAATATTCCTAATTCTCATAGATATCGAACACAACCCAGTTAACTGAATTTGAAGACGGCTTTTTGGTTTTTCACAGCAGCAATGCAGGGGTTGGGGGAAGGTTAATCCCTTATTCACGAGTTGTGAAGAATCGCAAACGAAAGAGTGGGTTAATTTTCATCCTAGTTTCTGCCTCTCAAAGCAAAACGCGGGTTTTTTGTGATAGATGTGGACAGAGCAGGAAGACAGTGGGTGGGGCCTTTTTACCACTAATGAAAATCCCCTCATGTTTTGGATTGAAAATCGTCGAAAGTGTATCATGAAACTGGCTTGGTAAAATTTGCCTCCACAAGCTTTTTAAACAAGAGTCGTACGTTGCCAGAAATAATCTTAGACTATTTTTGGAACAAATACCTTCATGTGCATTGTAACAAATTAATTCCAGGAACACAGAGAACTGGACCGATTTATCAGCCCAGTAAAGCTAGCCAATCCAGAACTGTCTTTGTGTAATCAGGAGCAAGCTCGATTTTGGCACTGACGAGGTGACCGCTCACCCACACAAGCACCCAAACAAGTGAACAGTGACAGAAGATTAAATCGCCTCTACTACTGCTTCATATGGTTCGTTTTTATCAGCATTGAAGACAACGTTGCCATACTCCGTTTTAGTTTTGAATTCACCCGCTTCTCGAAGAGGTCGTTGACCATTCTACCATGTCTGCATGATATTGGAACCAATGTGCATAGGCAGTGTATTAATCGCTGAACTCTCGCTGGCTTTATGAACCAGGCTGACTCGGTGCTGGCCCGGCGAACGCGATTACATGGAAAAATTTCAGCCTGGTTGCCAAGTTATCACAAAGTTGATATATTTTGGTTTTTTTTTTTTTTTTTGCGTCAATCAAAAGTGCCGAGATCTCTTCAGAACCCTGACAAAACTGAGCCAGCCCGGTTCATGGAGTCAGGCCCCCGAAATCGATTCCTTTTTAAACGCTTCGCTTCTTCTGCATGTACGGGGCTGGGGAAAACAAACCTTAGCTGACGTCATAAAGAAAAGGCAGAAAAATTCAGTAAAGGAAATGGTTTGAATAATTATAATATAGAAGCTATCTTATTTATTTTTTTTTTTTTGTAATTTCTTTATTTTTTTTGGCATTTTACAAAACATTACTCTACTTACAATACACTACAGGACTCAGTTACAGTACGTTGCTTACAATAGTTTACTGAGAACACACCACAAACAAAGTATAGTTTACAATAAACTTGATTAAAGCAGATGACTTACTATCGATTACTTCCACTATCTACACGATACTCTACATTTACATTACGTAACGACATATTACACTCCTTTCAATATGTTACATAATTTACTTACAGTAACTTAATAATAGTATAGAGCGAAATTGTGTGCTTTATAATAGAAGCTATCTTATACTCTCGACATATCATTTGCAAAGGAGCAGTGAATATGCAGATCTCTGTGCGTTTCACTTTGATTCTCGCCGTGGCCATGGGTAAGTTTACTTTTTACTACTTTCCCTCCATGTACTAGCCTGGGGCCGTTTATAGAACACGAAAAATATGATTGTTTGCAAGGTACTCCAGAACAGGATATCCACGCGGATGCAAGAATTGATTATTCAATTCCCACGTGGGGTTGATTTCATTTAGTCTCGTTTCGGAGGCTTCGTCTTGTTATTTTCCTTAAACCCTCTGGTAATTTTGCATGCTTTCGCATTGTTCTGTCGCGATTTTATGGATCCTAAGCTACGGATCCAATATAATGACACCCTGACTAGATTTTAACCCCTTTGTTTGTCACTACGTTCGATGCAGTTCTTATCGCTTTGGGTAACAATTCTAGTAACTTGCTCCTTGAGTTTTTCTCGAAAACCTTTTTGAAGTCTTTCGAGTTATGGCAATACCTGTATCTTGACGTTCTTGCTGATCAGCGACACATGGCGAGAGAAGCATTTGTTATATGTAGCTTGATAATAGTTTGAATCGAACGAGAAGATTAAGGCGTTGGCCGGCTGCTGTGTAATTTTACTTTCTGTGCACTTGGTCCCTTCAGGAGTACAAATAACGCACGAGGCGAGTACAAATACCACGCGATATTTGTACTCCAGAAATATCGGCGAAATTCGCCCACACTGAAATGACAATTTGGCATGTTGGATTATAAATCTCTTATGAAACATTTTGTTGTGTAGTATGGCTGATTATTATCCAACCACATTTCGTAGAGTATAAATAACGCCATAGACGAGTACAAATATGACGCGGTAATTGTACTGTAGAGTACCGGTTAAACAGGTTTTCTCGCATCGCGCAAGCGAAGAGTTGAATGTCTTGAATTGTAGTTGCGAAAAAAAATGGCGGACAATTTGAGTCATATTTCTAATGACGAAGAGTGAGAATGGCTGGCAAGTATACATCCAAGTTTAATAGATGAATCGAACGAAGAAAAACAGCTAGACGACCTGGAAATTTCTTCATTTATTGAAGAAAAAAGAAACAGCAACACGACAACGCGCCAATTCCGTTTTGCTTCGTATACTTCTGTCACGCACTCCCCGTAAATAAATATCCGCGAAATTCGCCCGCACTGAAATAAGTTTGGCGTGTTGGATAATAAATAACTTATTAGACGTTTTGTTGTGTAGTATCGCTGAGTATTTTTACTCGTTATTTGTATTTTGACTCGCCCTACGGGCTCGTCAAAATACGGCACAACTCATAGGTTTGTAGGTTTGTGGGTTGTAAACTGGTGAGAAAGGGAAATATTTTAGGTTTGTGGGTTGTAAATGTCCTCCACACTACTAGGATTAGCAAATTTGTTATTGTAAGATTATTGAGGAGTTTAATTTGTTTTGTATATTCATTTTTGTTGTAGTAATGATATACAAATATATACATCCAGTGAACTTTTAGCTTAATTGTCAGTCTTTTACTTTTTCGAATATAAATTTCGAGTCTGATATTTCTGGGTTGATATCACTATAAATCACGGACATGAGAGCGATCGATTCGCATGATGTAGAGTAAGTTGGCCAATATTTTGTACCTCGACCATGTGCTTGGTCAATAACATAATTCAATGAGTGGTATTGTGTCTCAGAAGCAGCGAAAGCGTTTAACCGTGACGAAGGAAAGGAAGGAAGTAGGAGTTCGTAAATCAAGTAAAAAACCTTACTTCCACTAAAACTTTCTGTAATGACTGCTGCATAGTTTTTTTTTGGCAAAAGCAAACATCTTTGCAACCTTAACATTGTCTAATATTTATGTGGTCAATTTTTTACGGTGCACAAGAAGGCAAAGCTGCTGTTTTACAAAAGAATGATTTCACAATACCGGGGATCCTGATGAAACGACTCATGATGAGATCAACTCGTTAAAAGTAGAATCAGTCTTGCAACATGTTGTGCAGTGACTCAGGAGCTGCAGATCAATACACTGAATATAGAAATAGTCTTGCAACATATTGATTCACCTGACGAGATCCCAATGAAAAGATACGATTATTAAAAATAGCATGAGACTACTTGTCGCGCCAAACCGATTTCTGCGTTAGCACTCCGTAAGCGAACCGTGGTTGTTTGGTTTTGCGATAGAGGGTGGGAAGGGGTGGTGAGGAAAGACAGTATGTGGGGCTTCTTACCCACAAAGAAAAGAAAACCAGGGAGGGAAGCCTACTCCTAACATGTGTTGGGGTAAAAATTATCGAAAACTCAACATAAAACTGGCTTGGCATTGTTCATCATCATGGACAGCCTGTTGAAGGATTTTGATTTGCATCGTATGTCTAGTTCTCTTATAGTAATAGGATGAACACGTTGTAATTGAAATTTTTGTGTCTGTCGTTTGTGTTCCGAGGATACCTTTCGATTTTGATATCAGTCACGAACCTGAAAGAGCGGATCCGTGTGGTGTAATATATAGAGCACGGGATCTCTGCAATTATCCTATACCATGTCCGCATGTTTTGAATTCACCCAGCGCGCGAAGAGCTCGTCGACCATCATGCCAAGTAATTGCTTAGAAATGTCATTCTCTTTCTCTTCATCCATTTCCTCCTCCTTAGGGCTCACTTTTTTCAATCACTCTTAACTTTCTCTTTGGAGTCCTTAATATCATTCACGGGTACATCTGCTTGCTTGACCTGGGGCGTTGTCTCGTTGTCTCGTTGTCTCGTTGTCTCAATAGTGATTTATTATTGAAAGATTTTTGAGGGGGTTTACTTTGTATTGTATAGTCAGCTTTATTCCTGTAATGAGATGCAAATATATCGATTGAACTTTTAGCTTTATGGTTTTTTTGTTTTTGCTTTCTCGAATATACCCTTCGTGTCTTATCTTTCTGGGCTGGTATCACCATGAATCACGGACATAAGAGCGATCGATTCGCACGATGTACAGCCCGTTAGCAAATATTCTGTACTTTAATGATATGCTTGGTCAATAACATGATTCAATGAGTGGCATTGCGTCACAGAAGCAGCAAAGCGCTTAACCGTGACGAAGGAAAGGAAGGAGGTTGGGGTTCGAATATCAAGTCAAACACCTTCTTCTATTCAAACTTTCCGTAATGATTGCTGCATAGTTTTTCTTAAAAGCAAACATCTTTGCAACCTGAACATTGTCCAGTATTTCTGTGATCAATTTTTTTACAGAGCACAAGAAGGTAAGGTAGCTGTTTACAAAAGAATATTTTCATAACATCGACGATCCTGATGAAACGACTCATGATGAGACCAATGCTCTAAAAATAGAATCAATCTTGCAACATGTTGTGCAATGACTCAGAAGGAGATCAATAGACTAAATATAGAAATAGTCTTGCAAAATATTGTTTCATCCAACGAAATCCTTATAAAAAGATGCGATTTTTGAAAATAGCATGAGACTATTTATTTCGCCAAACTGATTTCCGTGTTAGCGTTCCGAAAGCGAAACGTGGTTGTTTGGTTTCGAGTCTTCTTATTTTCTTCTTCCTCCGAGTAGTTTTGCTCCTTTTTACGAAGTTTCTTAGCAGAGCCTTTGGTTCCCAAGTTACAGAACCAATTTGAACTGAACTATATTGAAATACTGCTTTCTCTGCGCTTAATCCTTTTACGCTAGCAAGCATCTTTTCATATGAGGACTCGAGCTAGCGCTTTTCGATAATGCAAGTGCAACGGGTTCAAAGCCACTCGTGATGCTATATTTTTTGAGCTGCTATGCAGATAAAGCGTCAACTGTATAGCGTGGGAGAGAAGTGATGCGTATTTATACTGATCCCAGAAATAAGGTGGGCATTTCTTATCCTGTTTCTGCGACCAAGAAATATTTTATATCACTAAATATTCTTCCACGAGGTTTTAAACTTAACACTCCATAACTACAAGCAAATCGATGCTCTCTCAAAGTACAGAAGTGATGGCGAAGTAAAATATTGTATGTTTGTGGTTGCATTGCCACATGTCCTGTGCACTACTAAGATTAGCAATCCTTATTGTAACTGGGCGATCAAATAAAAACATAAATGTAGTTATTTCATCATCATGGACAGCCTGTTTGAGGAGTTTGATTTGCATCGTATATCTAGTTCTCTTCTAGTGATAGGATAAACAAGTTGTAATTTGAATTTTTATCAGCTTTGTCTTTTGTGTTCCGAGGATACCTTTCGATTTTGATATCAATCACGCACCTGAGAGGGCGGATACGTGTGGTGTACATGTAGTGTATGTAAAGTGCGTGATCTCTGCAATTATCCTGCATTACTTCCGCATGCTTGGTCAGTGACGGGCAAAGAGTAGAATGACTTCTTAAGACCTCTACGCAAACTTTCTAAGAAAGCTGCAGTATATATTATATATATATATATAGATAGATAGCTCTCGCTTGGCTTTGCCTTTTGGCTACCTTGCGATTGAGCACTTTACACTGGGGTTGCCATGCACTAAGCCTTCGGGCGAAGCTCATCACTTTAGTTGTGATTTGAGCACTCTCGCATGGCAACATGCCTACACTTGGTCCCACAACTGTAGCGCCCAGGCAATGGTTTATTCCAGAGCTTGGCCCAGTGTCTGCACTGCACTGACGAGACCCACATAGGTCGAAACAGTGTGCACCCTGTCTGCGGTTATATATATATATATAGATAAATAAGTCGTTAGTAGAACTTTCAGGCCAACAAGGTGCACCGCGCCAGGAGGATCAATAAAGATTCACAGTCAAACCTCACAGCAAACACGAACATATAAAGTTTAAAACAAATGCGAGGATGGACAACTTCTGACGTAAAAAAAATAAAAAAATTTAATAAAAACGTTTCGGTCAAAGACCTTCAGTTATTTACAACTTTTTAAAAAAATAGCTTTAACTAGGAACGAAGTGCTAGTGATTACGTAATTACATGTAACGGCTAATGAACTGTGCTAATAAAAAGATGACAAAAAACCGAGCTACAAAGAAAACAATGGATAAAACACAAGCGACAAAATCCTCAAAACAAGAAAAAAAAAAAAAAAGAAAAAAAGGAAAACTAAATATGCTAAAATGAGGGGCGCAACCGAAGAAGCAATGCGGCAAGCATTAGAAGAGCATTAACTACAACTGTAAATCGTAACAAAATCCCAAAACAAGGCCTTTGGAGCCCGGAAGGGCAAATTAGCAACAAAATCCTTAAAGGAGCCCTTAAATGATACTAAACATTATAAGATCGCTTAGCAGGACCTCTGAGTCTAATCAACACCTAAAACTGAAGTTGACAAAATCTAAGAAAAGGGCCTTTGAACGATTAATTAATAACGCATAATACAAGATAGAAAATTAATTAATTAGAACAAATTCTGTTTTTAGAATAAAATTCCTTTCTTTTATTCAACCCATGAGGTGCCAGAGAGAACAGGTGGGCACTCCAACAAGCCTCTTTTGTGATTAAAAGCCTATCGATCTCTTTAGAGCCACTTTGGGCCTGTACCTGATCAATACATAGGAACGAAAACTCACCTAAGGTGTGTGGGGTTCTGCTGAAGTGTATCGCTACCTTACAAGTTGTTTTGTTTGTGATCATAGCAGATTTGTGATTTCAAAACCTAACTTTAAAGTCGGTAGTAGTAGATCCCACCTATTGCAGGCGACATTTCTTGCAAGAAGCCAAGTAAATCACATCTTTAGAGTCACATGAAAGTCTAGAATTAATGGCGTATCCTTTGCCCGTCTGAAAGCTGAGAAAAGACTTGGATTCAACAAAGAAATTCTGACACAGGTCGCATCTTTTCCATGTGAGGAAGTAGCCGATACCGTTGAATAGCGCTCAATACACAAGTGCAGAGCTTATTACATACAGTAGGTAGCGATCAAACAAGACGACACGTGGTTTCTGTTACTCGGAGTTTCGTACTTACGCACTCATCAGACAGATTTAAATCTGTAGCGATCGGTAGCGATCAAATCGCTACCTAATGTATATATCTAATTTATTTTTCTTCATATATGGAATCACACCTCTTTGCAATCTTCATCTATTATGTCCTCGATCCATTTTTGGCGATGCAAGAACGCACGAGCATCTCTCTGAAGAATTGTTCTACATCACCAAATTTTTTTTTTATTTGAACAGGCGCAAAATCACGGTTACTCCTTTTGAGTACTTTATTTGTATAAAATGTTCGATATTTTTCTAGTACTTCGATACACGTGCAAAAATGTGCTTTCAGCTTTGTCACTTGTATTTCAATGTTACCGACATACCTTTCAAATCTGATGTTGACACTAACCTCAACAAGAAACGAACCGCTTGGTATAGTCCACATTGTTACGGTTCATTGGCAAATATTCTGTACTTTACCGCATGCTTGATCAATAACATAGTTTAACGAGTAAAATTACTTCTCAGAGGCCAATCACGGACATGAGAGCAATCGACCCGCATGATGTAGAACATGCTGGCCGATATTGTGTCTCAGAAGGAGCGAAAGCTTTTCAGCGCGATAAAGGGATAAAGGGAAGGAAGGAAATAGGAGTTCGTACATCCGGTCAAACACCTTCTTCTACTCAAACTTTCCGTAATGCTGGCTGCATAGTCTTTTTTTTGCAAAAGCAAACATTTGTGCAACCTTAACATTGTCCAATATTTCTGTGATCAATTTTTTACGATGCACTTGGAGGTAAGGCAGCTTTTAACAAACGAATAATTTCACAATACCGCCGATTCTGATGAAACGACTCATGATGAGATCAATACACTAAAAATAGAACCAGTCTTGCAAGCACGTTGTGTAATGACTCAAGAGCAGATCAGTACGCTAAAATAGAAATAGTCTTGCAACATGTTGTTTCACCTGACGAAATCCCGTTAAAAAGATTATTGAAAATAGTATGAGACCATCTTTTAGGCCAAACATATTTACGCGTTACCACCCTTTAAGCGAAACGTTGGTTGTTTGGCTTTGCGACAGAAGTTTGGGGTGGGGATGGGCTAGAGCATAGAGGCAGGGGAGGGGGCTTACGTTTTCCACTCAGAAAAGAAAACTAAGGAAGGGAGACTAGTCCTAACATGTGTTGGGGTGAAAGTTATCGAAATCACAACATAAACTGGCTTGGCAAAATGTTCAGTCTGTTGATGTGTTCACAAATCAGTTTCATCAAGAGTCTTACGTAGCGCAACAAAATGTGACGTTCTTTAGAGCGACTGCATCCATAGCCTGTGACCCGTGAAAAGTTGATGTGAGAACACACAACATTGTAAGATTGATTGTATTTAAAACGCTTCACCGCTTCTTCATTTCCAGCGGCTGAAGAACAAACGTCAGCTGACGTCACCTTGAAAAACCGCGGATAATCAATAACAAATCAATAAAGGAAATTCTTTAAATAAAAAGACCTAGGTTACACCTAAACAGTTCATTTGCAAAGGTGTAGCGAAGATGCAGATCTCTGTGCGTTTCACTTTGTTTCTTGTCGTAGCCGTGGGTAAGTTCATCTTTCTCTTCCCAACTTGTATGTATTATCCTAAGGTAAATACGTTCTAAAGTTAACTTAGCGAACTTAACCGAACACGTAGATAAAAAAATTAACTATTCAATTCCCACATAGAGGTGATGTCCTTTACTCTCGTTTCGGAGGCATGATCTTCTTATTTTATTTTTCTTCCGAGCAGTTTGGCTCCTTTTCACGAAGTTACTTCGCAGAGCCTTTGGTTCCTAAGTTACGGAACCAATTTGAGGACACCTTCAGTAAATTGACTTTAATTTCCTTTCACCTTCTATTCTCAGTTTTTTGTTGGTTACAATTCCAATCTCTTTAGGTAATATTCTTTGCAATCTTATGACATTTGCTTGAACTCATCTCTCTGTTACAATTCTTTGAACTCTTCAAGCTAAGACCATTTAATTGTGTTTGTCCCAGACTTACATGTTAGCGAACTTGCCAATATACGACACAAGTTAAGTGAGAGAAATACTCTTTCTGCATCGGGTCGGTGCGAGAATTAAGCGGAAAGATTAAGGCGTGAACCATACTACAATACTCAGTGCTTTCTTTCAGTACTAAATGCTTTTACGCCGGCAAGCATCTTTTCATATCTATGACCCGAGCTAGCGCTTTTCCGTAGTGTACACGCAGCAGATTCAAAGCTAATTGTCCTTTGATGAAAGTGATGCTACGATTTTAAGCTGCTGTGTGATAAATCGTCAGCTGTATAGCTTAGAAGAGGAGTGATGCGTATTTATACTGATCCCAGAAATGGGGTAGGCAATTTTTATCCTGTTTGTACAACTGAGAAAGATTTGGAATTATTAAATATTAATATTCTTCAACGAGGTAGTAAACTTCATACTCCATAACTACAAGGCAATCGGTGCTCTGCTAAAGTACAGAAATGATGGTGAAGTGAAATATTTTATGTTTGTAGTGAGGAGGTGGTTAGTGGTGGATATTTACCGTGTGCGCTTTTAAAAGCAGAAAATGGAGCTAGGATTCGCAAACTTTACTGTAACTGGGCGATTAAACAAAAATGTATATAAAGTTATTACATAATCATTAACAACCTGTTTGAGGGGTTTGATTTGCATCATAGTTCTCTTCTAGTGATAGGTTAAACAAATTATAATTTAAATTTTTGTCTGTCTTTTGTGTTCCGAGGATAGCTTCCGTTTTGATATTAACCACGGACCTGAAATCGCAGATCCGCGTGGTGCAATATGTAGAGTACGTGATCTCTGCAATTATCCTGTACCATTCCGCATGCTTGGTCAGTGACGCGTAAAGAGTAGAATTACTTCTTAAGACCCTACGCAAAACTTCCAAAGTAGCTGCGGCATAAACGTATATTTTCTTCTTAAAGGCAGAAAATGGAGCTAGGATTCGCAAACTTTACTGTAACTGGGCGATTAAACAAAAATGTATATAAAGTTATTACATAATCATTGACAACCTGTTTGAGGGGTTTGATTTGCATCATAGTTCTCTTCTAGTGATAGGTTAAACAAATTATAATTTAAATTTTTGTCTGTCTTTTGTGTTCCAAGGATAGCATCCGTTTTGATATTAACCACGGACCTGAAATCGCAGATCCGCGTGGTGCAATATGTAGAGTACGTGATCTCTGCAATTATCCTGTACCATTCCGCATGCTTGGTCAGTGACGCGTAAAGAGTAGAATTACTTCTTAAGACCCTACGCAAAACTTCCAAAGTAGCTGCGACATAAACGTATATTTTCCTCTTAAAGGCAGAAAATGGAGCTAGGATTCGCAAACTTTACTGTAACTGGGCGATTAAACAAAAATGTATATAAAGTTATCACATAATCATTGACAACCTGTTTGAGGGGTTTGATTTGCATCATAGTTCTCTTCTAGTGATAGGTTAAACAAATTATAATTTAAATTTTTGTCTTTCTTTTGTGTTCCGAGGATAGCTTCCGTTTTGATATTAACCACGGACCTGAAATCGCAGATCCGCGTGGTGCAATATGTAGAGTACGTGATCTCTGCAATTATCCTGTACCATTCCGCATGCTTGGTCAGTGACGCGTAAAGAGTAGAATTACTTCTTAAGACCCTACGCAAAACTTCCAAAGTAGCTGCGGCATAAACGTATATTTTCTTCTTATCATACAGAATCATGCCTCTTTGCAGTCTTTGTCTATTGTTCTATTGTGTCCGTGATCCATTTTTGGTCGTGCAAGAAGACGTGAGTTTCTCTTTGAAAAATTATTTAATGCATTGTGTTATTTCGCCAAACGCAAAAAAGCTTTGAGTGCTTTATTTGAACAGAATCTTCGTTTTTCTTTTAGTACTTTGATACGCGTGCAAAATGTGCTGTTAGCTTCATGACCCGTCCTTCGCTATTACAAACATACCTTTCAAATCGGATATTGACGCTAACTTCAACAAAAAACGATCCGTGGGATAAAGTCCACATTGTTACGGCTCATTGGCAAATATTTTGTGCTTAACCGCATGCTTGGTCAGTAACGTAGTTTAACGAGTAAAATTACTCCTCAGAAGCGGCGAAGCGTCTTGGAAAATGACGAAGGAGGGGGAAAGGGAGTTTGGACGGTTCATCGCAACCCAAGCAAAACACGTACTTCCACTCAAACATAAATTGGATTCTGCATATTTCTTAGCACAAGTTCTAAATATCATTTCAATCTCAAAATTGTTCATTGTTTTCGTGACCGATTTTGACAATACATATGAAGGCAATTGCTTGCTAGAAAAATTGTCTTACAGGATGTTAGCTAAACTGATCCTCAGAAGAACACGAGACAGGAGGACCACTTCAAAGACTGTAATCTCCTCAACGATCAGTTCCCCCACCCCTTCCCCCCTGATGCTTTCAATCTCTAAAATGTTTGTTTGATAACAATCTAGCGTTATATTCTTATTACTTACTTGACATTCATTAAAATTATTTATAGTGAACGGCTGACTGATTTCTTGGAGTCATCGAAACGAGAAAACGCCTAAAGAGATCAAGTACATAGAAAGTAAAATTAAAACTATTATGAAACTTTATGTAACCTTGTGTCGTTGATCAGCAATAGCACAAAGATACAGGTCTTGCCCAAACTTGAAAGACTTCAAGTAGGTCTTAGAGAAAAACTCGAGCAGCAAGTTGCTAAAATAATTGTGAATGGCTGACTGATTTCTTGACTACCATTAATCATTCTTTGACAGCATTTCTCGTTGGAAGTCACGAAGCGCTCCCTAACGTTGGCCAATGTACTTTCATGGAGTACTTCTGCGCTGCTCGAAAATGCGGCACATTTTTCTACAAAGGGCTGCAAAAGGATCCCAAAGGAAATTGTCTGTAAGTTCACTTAACGGGCTTTAAACTTTTGAGATGTTTTCAACGGCGACCTATCCAACTGTGACGCAATACTGCGGTACCTGTCAGGTCGCCTGTTTTATTCATGGATAACCATAGACTCTTACTCAAAAATTGCTCTAACTCCATAGCTTTCTTGTTTTCATTCCAGTGCTAAGTTCAACCAAATGAAAGACTGTGTGTTCAAGGTGGCCAAGTACTGCGCTGACTCGCTCACAGACAGCAGCATCAGAAGAATTGTAGACAAGAATTTTCACAGCACAGAATGTTCTGAAGGCCCCGCTCAAATAGAGTCTTCGGCAGGACTGCCTTGCTCAAGCTCTTTCGCGTCTGAAGCAAACGCTTGCGGGAAAACGTTCCGGAAGATATTCGTCGCGGACAAATCGAATTCCTCTCTTTGCGCGTGAGTTGTGAGACTACTTGTTTTTAATTCACTAAGCTGAATCGTATAGGCATTCTGATTGGCTCTCACTTTTGATGTAAACGCATAGATGAGGTTACTCTTAATAACTTTGCCTTTTTATGATATAAAACAAACAGACTCCATGATGCCGCGGGTTTACTCAGTAAAAGACCACAGAACGCGTCAAAATGTGGTCAAAACATTTTTGAAACACAGCTGCGCCTCGTGTACTACTTCAGTGATCATTTTCTGAATATACGCACGACATCATTGAGTAAATTTACATTTAGAAACTAATAGGGATTATTAATCAGGGCGTGGCTATTGAACAAAGAAAAATGTTACTCTCTTGTCTTGAGGGCAAGGGGAAAAAATCATTGATTACCCTTTTGAAATTGAGAAATCAAATCAAATTTGGGAACAGGCGAGAAAATATAAAAAATCTTTTTAGACAAGAATGGAAACATTATTCCCAGTTCTTTCTCATATCCAAGTGTGTTAAAAAAGTCTGACTTCATCATTTAAATCCACCATATTTTTTTAATTTAACGCTCTGCAAATAAGTCCGAAAAAAAATTGGAAGAAAAGAAGGACAAGTGAGAACACTTCTTGGCTAAGTATTATAAGAACAAAAAAAAAGAAAAAAATATATGACTACCACCAATAAAAGAATTAAAGGCCAATTTGAGAAAATACTTAATGTAGACCCAGTGAACTGTCTTATACACGCGCGCGGGAAAACGTCAAAGATCAAGTCGCGTTAAGAGCTCTATAATCGAAACAGATAGAAATCAGTGCAGTCTCAGATCCAAAATTGAACAAGGAGGGAAACAGACGCACGCAGTACGATTTTGTTAACCTTCATTCTTTTCAGGGAGCAAGCCAAAAAGAAGAGGTGTCTGAAGAATTTGATAGATTCTGACTGTACCATTTCCTTTGCTGACCGGGAACTGTTGGACTTAGGCTTCGCTGACTACAATCCTTTCTGCGCAAATAATCGGGACCCTGGGGCGACTGGAAATGACCAGTGTCATGGCGTCAAAGACATCAGTGGACCCGCTGGCATTAATGCAGCAGTTGGCATTAAACCTGGTGTTATGCAAGCACTGTTGTTTGGTTTCCTGTCCATATGGTTCTTTTTCAACCTTTAAAGAGAATGCCCTCTTAATCTCTTTTTTCATACATTTCTGGTCAAATTTGACAGGGTTTTGTATTCAGCGAAGCATTTGAATGAGCTGCTAGCTTATCTTACGTCTCAAATATTTCCTTTTAGTAGCTGCTTTTTATTTCTTGAGCAAGCACTTTCTTTAAAAAGCATTTCAGAAATTGAAAAAAACTGAAAGTTTAAGTAAAATAAGATTAAAACACAATCCTTTTAAGAAGCCGATTTACTAATTCGTTTCTCTAAACCATGTGTGTTAATGATATTAAAAATTAAAGAAATTAATCAGAAACCAAAGCGTTTCTGTGTGTTGTCTTGACAGCGACATCAACTCACCCAAACCCAACCTCCTCGCCCCAACTCCCCCAAACCCAACCCCCACCCCATCCCTAACCCAGCTTAATAGTTCTTTAAACTAATTGCGTGAAACTTGTTAGCCCTTCGGTAATTGGACTTCTACTGCAAGAAAGCTAGAAATGTAATATCCCAGGTTCAAATTTGTATAAACGAGCTCAGATGCCTCACTGAAATCAATTGGCCGGCAGTGAAGAACATTGACGTGCAAATTTCAGTAACACTAGTAATCGTAATATTTTTGCTTTGAATTAACAACTGACAGCGAAATCATTCAAACTGTCCTAAAATTGTACATTACCACCGACGACTTGAACACCAACAATAACATCAACAATAGCATGCTAGTTCATCTTCAATCGAAGTCAACTTTTTTCCAAAAAATCCCTTTTTAGCGTTGTCTGTACTAGTATCGACAACAATGTTCGTAATCAAAGCGGTAGAATTATTGCGGGCTCACGAGGCGCAATCGAATGAGTCGGAAACATATTTCGACCCTTGTGATTACCGTTGTGGATAAAAGTGTTGTCTGTGCTCTTATGAACAATGGAAAATTGGCCAATCAGATTACAGTACAGCTAATGAGCCATTTTACAGTTGTGTAGTTGGTTTCCAAGCCTTTTATTTGTAGAGAAGCTGAAGGTGACCTTGTTGTGATAGAGACCAGTATCTAGTTAGCATGATAACGAAGCGTTTTACATTTGAAAAGTTGCAACGTTTGGTATGCCAACCAAGCACGCAACTGACTACTGAAGTAAACATTTTTTCCTGGTGGCTTTGTACAAAAAGATAACGGATGCAAGACCTAAAAAACTATCTTCCCAGCATACCTTTTTTAAAAGCCAATTAGAGAAAGGTTTGTTTAACAGTTTATGCATTTCGATAGTGTCTAAAGAAACTCCTTTATTTCTCCTCCAGGCTAAGTAGCTCTAAAATGGGCAAAGATCGTGTGTTGAAAAACTAGTAGCATCGAGTCACCAAATGTAAATACCCTACGAGGTATCTTTGCCAACGACATTCCGGAAAAGTTTTCTCAAGCTTAAACAAAACTTGTCCCATCCGGTCCCTCTCACCCAGTCTTAAATTGATCACGTACACTCTTGCGATCATTTGATCTGATTTTTTCTTTCTGCCTTTTTTTGTTGTCGTTGTTGTTGTTTTTTTTTTCCAGATTTCGATCGGAACGTCAGCAGTTAATGTTGGCCAGCCGTGAAAACTACACTTGAGGTTTCAACTCGATTATAGTGGTCCATAAGCGTATTTTTGCATAATAAGAGTTGCGTGGGAGTCATAGTTAGTCTGCCAATATCTGTCCTCACTTCAAATATTTCAGTCTTTCGCATCGCACGTATTAAGGCT
Source organism: Stylophora pistillata (assembly GCF_964205215.1). Taxonomy (NCBI): domain Eukaryota; kingdom Metazoa; phylum Cnidaria; class Anthozoa; order Scleractinia; family Pocilloporidae; genus Stylophora; species Stylophora pistillata. Next base: position 19,734,726 of record NC_142523.1, read on the forward strand.
AGATTTTAAAATGGAGTCCAAATTACGGATGTTCTGAAGGTTGAACCAGTACAAACACTAAGGTTAAAGTCGTCTGAGGTTTGCTTAAAAGAGTGTATTCCTACTTTGGTTATTTTTCCTCATCACGTAAATACACAAAATACTTCCATCTCGACCTTTTTAGGTCACTGATATCCGTGTCCAAAGCTCGTTTGAGTTTCAATTCCTCACGGGTAACATCTGCAACTCCAGTCACATGGTATACCCAGTGAGTTGTAAATCACGTACGCTTTTCTTACCATTACATTGGCTGCTAGGAGAATTGTTGAGATCGCATCCAGGTTTCATTAAGAGAGTAATTTGGTAATAATTTGAAATTGTAAATTGGCCACCGTAACGAATAAAAAAGCTGACGTTTCGAGCGTTAGCCCTTCGTCAGAGCGAAGGGCTAACGCTCTGACGAAGGGCTAACGCTCGAAACGTCAGCTTTTTTATTCGTTACGGTGGCCAATTTACAATTTCAAATTAGTTGATATAACCAAATTACCTTGTTACCCCCACCGACGCAGCACCACAGTTTCTTCAGAAATTTTTCTTTATTCACTAAAAGAGGTCTGCTAAAACTCTTACGCACGAATCATGGCTACTCCGTATCTTCTCGTTTTTGTCCGGCTGCCCTGTGAGTTAGCTAGATTCGATGAACCGGTGAGTCAGTTGGCTAGATTCTTAATTTTGACCTGCGTACGTTTGAGTGAAAGGGCATGTAAACCCCAAAATCGCACATTTTCTTTTCGCATAGCTGTTTAGCAAATATACCACGAACATCAAAAGCGCAATTGGTTTTTTCTCAAAAATCCATTTTCATCTTGTAAAAGCTCTCTCAAATTCGAAACATTCGCCATCACGGTCAGTTTCGAACTGTTTGTGCAAGAAAGTCTGGGTACTAATTATGATCACCAAGTCGAGGCTCAGGGGAATACGCTCTTATTTTGAAAGCAGATCGGAGTGACTGTAGGTGGGGCCCATGAAACAATAACAGACCACTGAATAAGGACGACGTCATCTGGCCACTCTTATTTTGTGTAGAGCGCTCTAAAGTACCACTTGGTCATAGTCTTTTGTAAAATTTAGGCTTAGAAAAAGTAAAAACGCCACGTAAAGGTGGCTGAGAGTTTATTCTGGGATTGCGAGAGTTTAACTTTGTCTTTGGAAAACGTATCTGTGACAAGCTTAACTGATAAGGTGAATAGTAGCTCGAAAGAAAAAAATGGCGACAAAACGTTATTCCAGAAAAGCAGAACTACTTTTCTTTTTAAGCCGAAAAAAAAATTATTCCGGTAAATTTGCAAAAGTAGCCATGTCACGCAAGACTCGGCCATATTCCCTGGATGAACACTTCTTGAAATATAATAGACGATTGAATACTCTTTAAGGTGCTAAAGCAAGTCAGTTGAAGAAAACCTTTTCAAAGCCACTAAAACAACGTAGCGATCTCAAACGCACGTAGGCATGAACTTACGTGCGTACCAACGGTAATCTAATACTTATTTTGAAAACAACTGTTAAAGTTTACCGGGCTCTTTGGGCGAGTGGCATCATAAAAACGGCCACAGACAAAGAGCTATACATCATATCACGTCAAAAGACTGCGGGCTCACAAATATTAGTAGCTTTTAGACTAGGAGTATTCCCTCCTTTTCCGTTATCTCTATCTCGCAAGTCAAAAACAAAATTAGTGAAAAAAACTGCGCTGCGGGAACTCTTGGCGTGAAACTGATGCGTCGCGGGAGCTTCATGGTTGAGCAATCTCGTTCCCAGGGCCTCTCATCTTCCCGCCCCACGGAGTGAGCGAGGGTAGGGCAGGAAGATGAGAGACCCTGGGAATGAAGTTGCATGGTTGAGGCGCTCGAAAAGTCTTAGAGTACCCGCAGCGCATCCACGTCCCTCCAAGAGTTCTCTGCAGCGCGCTAACAGCAATTTTTTTCAGTGATCTTTGTTGACTCGCGCGACAGACTACGCCAAAATGAAGAGACTGCTCTTAAGCTAAGTAGCTTTAGTCTATCGATGAATATCGATTGTTAGTATATACTAAAACAGTGGATAGCGTTGAAGGCGCGCTCTGATCGGCTAGTCAAACTCCGAATATCCTTTACAATTTACCTCCGAGCAACTCGGAAAAAAATGGCACCTCGGTTTGCATCCGTGACAAGCGAAGAAATCACTCAAATTAACGACGGTGGTGTATATTATGTCACTGCTTTAGCCGCTTCGCGGCTCAGTAAATATCCACCACTAACCACCTCCACTCCGGTGAATAGTTGTTAATTATCAGGTAATTCCAGCCTCCATTTTGTTTGTTTAACTTACAATGTTCTGGTTAATTACCGTGTGTGTTAGTAAGGCCAGTAGACGATATTGCATCCTCCAGAGTCTCAGTCAATCTCTCCTTACCTGGTACATGTAGTGGTGTGTTACACGTTCGGTAGCTGGATTACACGTGTGAATTACACCCAGAAGTGTTCAAGTGTATTCAAGAAGTGTGTATGTTCGAACATGAAACGGAGGATACTTTCCTGTACTCTTTAACCGTACTGCCTCAAGTCAGAAGTCGTTGATCACTAAACTTGAAATCAGCGATTAGTCATTGAAGTTGAAGCCTGGCTAGTCCTTGGCAACTTTCCAATGCTGATTTAATTCCATTGAAGGCTTGAAGAAGCTTTTATATACTCGAACAGAAAGGATAAAGTATTATATTTTTCTAAAGGAAGAACTTTCGGGAGGTTTGGAAAAGAATATTTGATGCAAGCTTGACGGGAACATCTTCTCTAAAGGAGGAATTAAAGCATTGTTCAGTTTTGTTGGTTTAGCCTTATCACTCCCGAAATCTCATTGATAATTCTCCTTAGAGTACGACATACAACCCTTAAGATGTTAGTTTTAAGATTTTGGTATTGGATCAACTTATAATCCCCTAATTGATATTTTTTCAGCAACTGCCTCCTAAAGGAAGCGAAGCCACATATGTGGTCGAAATGAGTGAGTGAGTAAGTATAACAATAAAATTCCGATCTTGACCCAATTTTGATCCGATGTTTCCCGATGCTACTTACTGTTTTTTCGGAATATCTCAGTAGTTCGACATTCACACTCGAAACACAGTTGAGTTCTCTCCTTCTGTAATTTCTGGCTTATAGCCACGAGTGCATTATGTCTTCAGTAACTCTTGCATTGACGGTACGGAAGACAGCAAAAGACGATGCGTATCTCGCAGCCATTTCAGGATTGCGCGCGATCTTACATGACAAAAGTCATATGCGATCTTTAACTGTCAATTTTTTTTTTATTTTTATCATCCGTCTGCTTGATAAAGTACTGATATTACAAGAAGAAACTCTGTCCTGGTCACTTATGGGAATTAAAGGGTTTATCCGTTGTTTTCTTTGCTACAGAAATAACAAGAATCACTCTCATAGCTGGCCCTTAATAATTTAAAGTAAGAGGAAAAGTAGACATGTCAGCTTCACCCGCAAAAGCATGTTTACAAACCTTTGTTTGGTTATTCTGTTGCTACTTGCGGGCTCGCTCGTTCCGAAAATTCACTTTCAATTAACGAAAACAACAAATTAGCAAATGGCGTAACCGCTTTAGCTCAGTTCCGTGCTTTGTAAAGGGAGTAAGTTCCATAGAAAGAGTGGTGCTGTGTCTGTAGGGGTAACAAGGCAATTTGGTTTTATCAACGCAGTCAATGATGTGAATTTGCAATAGTAAAGGGTTCAAAAGCTGACGTTTCTAGCGTTAGCCTTTCATAGAAAGAGTGGTGCTGTGTCTGTAGGGGTAACAAGGCAATTTGGTTTTATCAACGCAGTCAATGATGTGAATTTGCAATAGTAAAGGGTTCAAAAGCTGACGTTTCTAGCGTTAGCCTTTCATAGAAAGAGTGGTGCTGTGTCTGTAGGGGTAACAAGGCAATTTGGTTTTATCAACGCAGTCAATGATGTGAATTTGCAATAGTAAAGGGTTCAAAAGCTGACGTTTCTAGCGTTAGCCTTTCATAGAAAGAGTGGTGCTGTGTCTGTAGGGGTAACAAGGCAATTTGGTTTTATCAACGCAGTCAATGATGTGAATTTGCAATAGTAAAGGGTTCAAAAGCTGACGTTTCTAGCGTTAGCCTTTCACGTGCCCTTCGTCACAGCAAATTTCTGTGCTCTTTACTCTGATAGAGTAGGAATGTTTCCGATCCAGTAGTCAACTTTGATTACGCAAGCAAGCATTAACTTTGGAGGGGGCTCAAATTAAATTCAAACAGGCTCGTAAAAGAAAATTAGAAAATAGTGTGATAAATACGAAACAAAATATATAAAACGACTAATCCGAGAAACGAAATGTACATTTGAAAGATCAAGCCACTAGACAAGACAGTCGATGTCTAGCTTACACCCAGATCCTTGGACGTTTTCTTATTTCAAATTTTATCCAAATAATGATTATGCAAAAGAAATCACCAAATAACGTCTAATCTGATATATATTTTACAAAAAAATTTTTTTGTTGGTTTTTCTCCTTAGGAAAGTTCAATATCGCTTTACAAAGGTGAATAACACTTAGTTTCATCACATTTTAAAGGCTAATTACTGACCCAACCTCATCGAAAAAAAAAGAAACTGGAAGGTTCAGAGTAGCATTTTAAAGCCAATATGCCTGTTAAGATTATGACAGAACGTGCAGTGATAACTTAATTAATTTCTACTCTTAAATGCACATTAAACTCCGGGTCAGTTCCTGAATGGCTTAATGATATCATTTGTAGAAGCGTCATTCGTTCGGTCAAGCAGGCTCCTGATGGAACTCATTTTTGTAGTTATTTCGCAATCAATATAGAATACTTCATGGAAAGTGCGCGCGTACGGTGTTTACAAACGAGTTGTGGCTTATCAGAAATTGAGCAGGTGAACGAAGCGACCGAGTGAGATTTCTGATACAAAACAACGAGTGTGTAAACACTGTGCAAAGCCCTTTCCACGTGGTATTATGTTTGTTATATCATAGTTAATAGAGGGGACTGGAACTTGGATACAATTTCTTTCCAACTATTTTGGCTTTTGCTTTGTGGATGATTTCACAATAAATCTTGAAGGTGAACTGCTCTGTTTCCCTTGGCTTTTCGGACGAATCTGCACTATTTTGGTCTTTGTGCTTCGCTGTTTTGTGTCGCTTTAACCCACTCTTGCTTTTGCACTTCTTGGAACACAGTTCGCATACTAAGTCATCGAATTCGACCTATTACAAATAGATATGATATTAAAAAGATTACAGAATACCCGACATAAAAGCACGATAAACAGTTGAACTCGATCTTGTCAAACATACCGAAATGGTAATAGCAAAACACTTGTTTTCTCTCGCTTTTTAAACTGATCAGGAAGGTTATAATACTTACATCGTCAGCAGCTTCTGTAAAGTATTCATCTAGCTCTTCTTCTTCTTCTAAAATGTCTAAAATGGCATCAAAATCGTCTCCGAAAATAAAAAGTTCACTACTATCCGCCATGTTGCCTTGTAGTGCAAATCAAGGATGTGCACGTTCGCGTGACGTCACGGTACGTTTCAACCTCAGGAGCCATACAATGGGCCGGCCCTTTCATGTATGCCGGCCTTCATAACCAGTCCCCTCTATTAACTATGGTTATATACATACTGAGATTGAACACCCTCCTTAAATTATGACAACCTTTATTTGAACAAATGTGGTCAAACAACAATCACTGAAAGAAAGCAGCTTCTTAAAAAGGGAAAGAGCTCAAATAAAATCCAAAAGTTACGAATCCAAAAGTTATAAATCGTGGATAAGGAAACGCTTTTCGCTCATGGCTTTCGCCGAGACAGAAACTTTCAATATTAACGATGGAAGAAATGCGAATAAAAACTATTTGCAAAGCGATGGCTTGTGCGGCGTACAAAATGCGGTGTGTAAAATCCAAAACTTATGAATCCAAAAGTTATGAATCGTGGATAACGAAACGCTTTTCACTCATGGCTTTCTCCGAGACAGGAACATTCAATATTAACGATGGAAGAAATGCGAATAAAAACTATTTGCAAAGCGATGGCTTGTGCGGTATACGAAACCGCGCCAACCAGCCTTGAATGAAAACTTCAACTTGCCGTACGGCTCACACGTGAAAAAACATGATACGCGGCTCCTGATTGAACGTATCGCTTTTCTCACATGTGGGAAAAGCGATGCCCGACATTTGATTGGTTTACATCGGTTTGCGAACGAAAATTTACTCTGCGGCTTTTCAGTGTGTAAATCTCAGTATGTATATAATAAACTCTGATATTCTTCATTTTTAGCCATCCCTTTTCCTTGTTGGTTTCAGTATTGCCTCTACATTATATTCTGTGGTTTGCAATTCATACGAATCTTTTACAGCTTTGACCATTTGTTCTTGTTTGGCTTCTGACTGCCTCTTTCACATATTTCCTTTTCCTTTCGTATGGAAATAATATGTACTTATTGACTGCGTGGGAGGGCAGGACGGAAAAACATTTGGCTCGAAGTCAAGAACGTACTTTATGGGAGAATTGTTGATAGCAACCAGTATTCATTAGGAGAGGTCTGCTAAACCTCTTACGCACGAATCATGGCTACTCATTATCTTCTCGTCTTTGTCGCTGCCCTGACTTTTTTTAATATATCAACCAGTGAGTTAGGTTCTCAGTTTTGACCTGCGTCCGTTCCAACAAGGAACAGGGATGGCCAAGAATAGAGAATATCAGAGTTCATTGCGAAATAACTACAAAAATGAGTTCGGTCAGGAACCTATAGGACTGTAGCAAAAATTTGGAAAAAAAATTAATTTTCCAATTTTTCACGACTTCTAAATGCGAGCGCCCGAATCACCTTTTGAACGTTACATGTTAAAGCGAATTTTGTTTTTCGCTTATTTAATGTGTTCCTCCGTTTCCGGGGCCAAAGCGCTAAAAAAACGTGTCTGCGATTTGCCATATTCAATTTCAGTGAAAAGTTACAGAACATTTTTGAAATATGATTTAAAAATGTGGAGTGATCGTACAAAAATCGCTCTTGAAAAAAATGTATTTATGAAATGAAAAGTTCGGAGACACGTTTTTGTTGTATGTAAAACTAGCTACTGTCAAAATTTGAGAGCAATCGAACAAATTCCCTTTGACATGTTCGCATTTAGAAGTCATGAATAATTCGACAATTCATTTTTTTCAAAATATTTGGTATAGTCTGATAGCCAGTCCTATAAGTTTTAATTTGATATGGGGTTTAAACATCTACAGTTTAAACCGGACGCGCTACATCGCTTGCACACGAGACACCCCTGAAGGTGCACGGTAACCTTAATTCTCGCAGTGATCAATGTACGCAGAAAGAGTATTTCCCTCGACTTGTGTCGTATATTGGCAAGCTCGCTGACATGCAAGTCTGGGAGAAATGCGATTAAATGGCCTTAACTTTAAGAGTTGAAGTCGAGTTAACGTACTGGCCCCGGTTGGCTCTAATTGGTGCGATTTATTCACAAATCGCACCATTTTTTGCTCTAAATTGCATCATTTTACGCTTGACTGAGTTTTTGACACATGACATCAAAGCCTTTCTGTTTTGCATACAAAATAAGATGTAAAAGCGTTTGCGGTTCCGCTTTTAATTTAAAAACTAGCTCAGTTCTGCATCAGTAAAAGATTTGAATTGACCAAGTCCTGTATTTGGGCGATTTAAAAAAGGATGTAATAAAGTGGTAATTGAACCTCGTGTCGTGCAATTTTGGTTTGAAATCATACTTGAGATTTCAAATCGAAATCGCGCTGCGCACTCGTTCGATTTTGAAATCACGTGTATTATTTCAGCCCAAATTGCACTCCACTCAGTTCAGTTACCATTATTAATTGGTCAAATTTATACTTGAAAATGTTAAGAGCAGAGGTGAGAACACTCTGATAAGACCTTTTGAAAGTTTGTTAGAGCTGAGATCAGATTTAAAACTAAAACCAATCCTAGCTTGGATGCACTTCAGTTTGCCCTAAAGAAGTTTTTAAGAAAAAGGTTATCCTTGCACAGAACAACTACAAGTTGCTGTTTTAAACAAGTGTGATCATGGCCTAATTCTTCAGTGCTGCTTTGTGGAGTTGTTAACTTTGATAAGTTTGATAAGATTCTTTATTTCCTTCAGATGTTATTGATTTTGTCAGTAAAACCGACATTGCACGGACGGTGAATCTTGGAGATCCTTTTTCTTTTGATTGCCCACCTCATGGTGACAAGTATGGTGCCTCTTATACTTGGGGAAATAAGGAAAACATCGAGCTTAACAGAGATGAACATATAGCCATTACCCCAGTTGGTACCCTGCACATAATGTGCGTTACCCAAGCTGATGTGGACAAAATCTCAGGATTGAAAGGAATTGCTTGTACCATTGCTGCAGCAAATACCATCTACCAATCCGGCATTCGAAATGTGAATGAAGGAAGTCCAGGTGAAAATAGTTTTTAAAATATTTTATATCTTTCTAATTCTATTTATGTTCACAGTGCTTTACTGGCACGTAGAAAATCTGTCCTAGCTTACCACGGAGCTGGCAAGGTCTCGGTGGAAGAGTAGACGTGTTTTTAAACTAGTCTGTTTACAGGTGTGGAAGCCCTAGACGAGCGTCTACGACTAAATCTGAGGTGTCCCCTTATCTTTGCAAGCTCTCATGTACATGGTACATGGCAAAATGAAAAACATCTTCAGTTGTTTGTGTTAACACGGAATTATTTGTAATGATCATAGATTAAAAAAAAATAGATTATGAATTGACATGTACGTGTACATGTATAACAAGAACAAGGTGTTCTGTGTACATGTATGTTCAGTTTAATAGAAACACATGTATCACAGTAGTTTTACACACCTTAGTTACCACCCATAGGAAATTCGTAGCTTTGGTAAGTAACTCAAAGAAAGATACCTACCACACTGTAAAATTTATATACATTTAGTCAGTGATTTTGTTGAGACTTGCCCGTACATAAAAGCGTTACTTGTATTTTTGATAAGGATAGGACGTGTCCACCTGATAACCATGCAGACGAGTGTACACGACCCCTCACTGAATTCGCTCAAATATGGCTCACTTGATGCCCACAATGAACCTACAATCTAGACCAAACGGTTTATCCAGATACTAGCTTTTTACAGAGCTATACTAGTTTTAAGTTTTTGTTAAAAAATGCGTAAAAAATCCGTGCCAAAAATGGAATGAATTCATGATGTGGGTGTTTCTCCAAAATCTCAAGCCAACAAAAAATATTACGCCAAATGAAAGTAGAAACCTAGATCTTTATGTACAAACATAATTATATATGATTGTCTGTTTTTATATTTGTGAGCCATCAATCAAACTTGACAATTTTCACCATTTTGCGAAATAACGGGAAATACCTCTAAAATAGCAGGGAAATGCAGACAAGCGGCCATGTTTTGATTCATTTCAATACTTTTTCCAGCTTAAACAATTGATGATCTAAGCAATTACAAAAAATAAAAGTGTGTGATGTTTGCATTTTGGATGAAGAATTTTCCCTTGAAATACGGCAATACGGCGTGCCTGGGTGGGTCACGTGACACGTGTCAGAATATCGTAATACAAAGTCCGTTTGTCTCCATAATAGACCACTTTCATAGATGGCTGCCGGATTAATATTCTTATGTCTAAATTTAAATTAGCCCTACTGACCTCGTTCTCCAGTACAAAATTCAAAAGAATAAATTATCTCAAGCGAGGCCAGTAGGGCTAATTTAACGTTAAACAAAAGAATATTTATACGGCAGCCATTTATGAAAGTGGTCTATTCAAGGAAAACTTTGAGAAAATCTTTAGGAGTATTTTGAAAAACCATTTTCATGTTTTATTCCAGTTTTATCTTATCTAAAAATCATACTTTGGGAAGCCCGGCCGCTTTTTATAACTTTCTTTTTATTGCACCGCAACTTTTAGGCCCTTTTAAGTAAGAAAAGTACTTATTCATTTGCGGTAAAAGCAAAGTAATTATCAGGTAAATCGAAAATAAAAATTCAATGTATTTCGACTATTTTTGTTTTCCGACGGCATTATTTTGGTAACGCGCAGAGAGGATTCCTTGTCACGCACGGACACCGACATTTCCCACGCTTTCCATTCATAACCATACCAGCAGACATTTCGTAAAGATGGGCGATTTTAACTGTGTTTGTTCTTTCCAGCAACTTTCTAAGAAAGAATTTAACCTTTCTGCTCGAAACAAGAGCGCTAGATCTATTTTGATTGTGAAGAATTGTTCCAGCAGCACAAAAGAGCATTTGTATGGTTGTTTTAAAGCCTTCCGGGAAGGGGTAGAAGAAGACGGTAAATTATGTTTGGCCTGCGTTGGATTGTTCGACGAGTGCAAAGAAGATCTCATAGTTGTCCCGAGCACAGGAACGAATTTGGCTTGGGAGAGCGGCCAAGTAAAGTTTGTAAATATCCTTAGCATCAGAGCAAACAGAAACCGTACAGAGGGATTTCCAGGAGATGTCGAGAAAAATATATTTACACTTCGGTGTGCTTTGCGATACTGAACAAGGTAACTCATTGTGATAATGCTGTGTCGGAATACCAGCCACATTTTTAAATTGAACACAGCGTGAGATAAAGTATAAGTTTTCTCATGCCACCGAGTTAAGATAGTATTATTATTTTGGTTTTCTAGGGATATGTTGGAAACTTTTATCTAATTACAGCGAGACTGTGTGCTGCTCAAAGGAGACAACTAATCATACACAGGTAAAATACTGTAAAATATATTATCATTGCTTTTCTAAAACGGTGGTCATCCCAATAAATTTGGTACCAGGCTTTTATGCAACAATAAGGCAGCATTTCACATACAGTTTTCATTTCGAAAAGTCCTGCAGCGAGTACCAGTCGAATGTATAGTATACTCTATTTGCAAGTGGGCTGGGGGAATGGAAAATTGGATCAATTGTTTCCAGAACCGAAAACACTGAAATGAATTATTTGCAAGCTCAATAAACCGAAATAAATTGTACGCAATCCCCCAAATAAATTGTTTGCAGCTGCAAGTAGGAAATAATAAGTTGTTTGCATGTAAAACAAATCCCTCTCCCCCACCCCCTCTCCTCAGAGAAGTAATGGTCTGTCCCTAATGTAGTATGGTATCCCTGTGTATTATGTATACGTATCTCACGTGACTAGCACATGGAGATAGATCCGCCATCTTGATTAAAAGAAGACCTGTCGTTCTGTTGACATTTATATTTGTCTCGTCCTGCTTCTTAATATTACATGGTGGCAGCGGTGTTAGCCCTACATAATGCCAGATACAGAAGATTCGAATCCTGGACTAATTCAACTTCAAGCTCAAACGGCGAATAATCTTCCTCCTCCGGAAAAATTCAGCGGAGCAAATTCACCACAACAAGCTGAACTTTGGTCGAAATGGTTTCGTCGTTTCGAAAGATATCGGATTGCATCTGGCCTCAAACATAAACCAGACATCGAGCAAGTCGGAACTCTACTCTACGCGATGGGTGAATGCGCCGATGATATTCTTAAAACCCTAAATATCGACGAAGAACAAGCTTCGTACGAAGAGGTGAAAACAGCCCTTAACGAGTACTATGAAATCCGTCGCAACGTGCTGGTTGAGCGCGCCAAATTCAATATAAGAGTCCAAAAACCGGGAGAACCCGTGGATTCGTTTATACAAGACCTATACAGACTCGCGGATGACTGTGAGTATGGTTTACTCAAAAATGAACTTATTCGTGATAGAATAATTGTCGGAGTGTTAGATGATGCACTCTCTGATCGACTTCAATCCAAATTGAAGCTAACATTAGAAGAAGCAGTTCAAATTAGTAGACAGGCAGAAGCCAGACAACAAAGTAGAGAGGTTGTACGGGGAAGTACACTAACTAGCACAAACTCCGTAAACATGGTCAAGCGTGCAGGCCAGAATAATAAGCAAAAACACCCCGGGAAAAAACAACCCCCTCAGAGTATCAACAAGTGCTCCTGGTGTGGTAACCACCCACACCAAGACCGAAAGCAATGCCCGGCTAGGAATGCCACCTGCTTAAAATGCAAGAAGAGGGGCCATTTTCAAGCAGTTTGTCGAAGCCAAAACAGCGAGCAGTCACAACAAAAGAAAAAAGTACATGAAATTGAAGAGGAAAATCATGACATTCCCTTTCTAGGAGAAATCCAAGGGGGGAAAACAGCTGGATCGTTCAAGTGGGGATAAATGAAAACGTCACTCGCTGCAAGCTAGATACTGGAGCATCTGTATCCGTCGTCAGTGTCTCATTACCCTGGTTAAGGAATCAGCCTTTGGAGAATGTCCAGCAAACACTCATGGGGCCGGGGAGGACCCGCCTACCTGTTACTGGATCATTCCCTAGCCACGATTAAGTACAGACAATGCAAGATCCAAGAACGAGTTTACGTCATTAAAAACCAGTCATCTTCGCTCCTCAGCAGACGAGCCTGTGTCGATCTCGGTCTTGTCCAACGCCTCGACGCAGACGTTGAAGAACTGAGTACGCGAGTACCTAACTTTAGAACGGAATTCCCAAAGTTGTTCACCGGACTCGGGAAGATGACAACGGAATATCGTATTGCTCTTAAACCTGGCGCCCAGCCAGTGTGCCTGTACACACCAAGAAGAGTTCCCCACCCATTACTCCCTAAAGTAAAGGAGGAATTAGAGAGGATGATTCAAGAAGGAGTCATCTCCCCAGTTACAGAGCCAACCGAATGGTGCTCCGGGATAGTCCCAGTCCTCAAGCCAAACGGAAAAGTTCGCATCTGCGTAGACCTAGTCCAACTCAACAAAAGTGTTAAGAGAGAGGTCTATCCAATGTATTCCGTAGATGAAAGCCTAGCAAAGCTGAGTAAAAGTAGAGTCTTTAGCAAACTCGACGCTAACAGCGGGTTTTGGCAACTCCCTCTCGACAAGGAGTCCCGCCTACTTACAACCTTCATCACGCCATACGGTGGTTACTGTTTTAATCGTCTTCCCTTTGGGATCACCTCAGCCCCGGAAGTCTTCCAGCGCACCATGACTAGTATCCTGGGGACCTCATGGGAGTCGTATGCCATATTGATGACACCCTTGTACACGCGGCAACACAAGCGGAGCATGATGAACGACTGAGAACTGTCCTTAAGCGGCTACAGGTAGCCGGAGTGACGCTCAACGAGAAATGTGAGTTTTCTAAACGTTCTGTAAAATTCCTGGGACATATTATCGACGAACAAGGCATCCGTCCAGACCCGGCCAAAACTGAAGCTATACGCAATTTCTCAGTCCCACAGAAAGTCAACGACCTCCAACGCTTCATGGGAATGGTCAATCAAATGGCAAAGTTTATACCAAACCTGGCCAATCTCAACGAACCACTACGACAACTCCTAAAAAAAGAGAACATGTGGAAATGGGATAAAGCCCAACAGTAGTCATTTGAAGGAATTAAGAATGAACTGACATCTGCAACAAACCTTGCCCACTACGACCCAAGTCGTCCTACAGTCATCTCAAGCGATGCCTCTAACTTTGGACTTGGAGCTGTTCTTCTACAGCTCCAAGAGGACGGTACCAGGAAGCCGGTGTACTATGCATCTAGATCCCTCTCAGAAACTGAGAAAAGGTACGCAGTCATTGAGAAAGAAGCCCTGGCTGTGACATGGGCTTGTGACAAGTTTTCCGACTACGTACTCGGAATGAAGTTTACAGTGGAAACGGACCACAAGCCGTTAGTACCCCTTTTCACTTCAACTGATCTCTCCAAAATGCCACCACGCATCTTAAGATTCAGAATGCGTCTCATGAAGTACGAACTCGACGTCGTATATGTACCCGGCAAGGAACAAATTACCGCAGACACGTTGTCACGCGCTCCTATCGAGAAGAATGTAAATGAGAACATAGATCTTGTGGAGGAAGTGGAAAGCTTCACACAACAGATCGTAGCAGGGCTTCCAGCAACGCCTAAGCGGCTGCAAGATATCAGTGAAGCCCAAGACCAGGATGAAGTATGCAGGATGATCAAGAAGTACTGCCTAGAAGGATGGCCGGCTTACATGCCAAGTTCTACCATACTCCGTCCATACTGGGAGAATAAGAAACATTTAACTGTGATAGACAAGATTCTACTATATGATGACCGTATTGTGATTCCAGCAGGAATGAGGCTGGAAATACTTGACCTCTTACATCAAGGACACCTTGGGATAACAAAGACGCAAGCACGAGGCAAGATGTCTGTGTGGTGGCCGGCGATTACTACAGCGATAACAGACATGGTGACGAAATGTTTTACGTGCGCTACGAACAGACCAGTGCCCAAGGAGCCCCTGATGCCATCGTCATTCCCATCCAGGCCATGGGAAAGACTAGCCGCTGATCTCTTCGATCTAAAGGGAAAGAAACATCTTATTGTAGTCGACTACTACTCAAGGTGGACTGAAGTTAAAGCACTTCCCAGTGAATTGTCCGAGTCACTAATCAAAGCCCTGAAAGAAATATTTTCAACTCACGGAATTCCAGACTTACTGGTGTCCGATAACGGCCCACACTTTGCTTGTAAATCCTTCCAACTGTTTGCAAGTATTTACGGGTTCACTCATATTACTAGCTCGCCAACTTACGCAAGAGGAAATGGTGAAGTAGAGAGAGCGGTACGTACTGTCAAGGATATCCTGAAAAAGAACGATGATCCCTATCTCGGTTTTCTAGCATACCGAACAGCACCTCTTCACAATGGCCTGGCGCCATGCGAACTGCTGGTGAACCGCCAACTCCGCACCCAGTTACCAACCTTCCCTGACAATCTACAACCAAACCTACGACTGAAAGACCTGGCAAAACTAGATGCATAATTGTCTGTTTGATTACTGTAAAAGCTTTAAGGGGAGGTGTAGTATGGTATCCCTGTGTATTATGTATACGTATCTCACGTGACTAGCACATGGAGATAGATCCACCATCTTGATTAAAAGAAGACCTGTCGTT
Organism: Stylophora pistillata; assembly: GCF_964205215.1. NCBI lineage: Eukaryota > Metazoa > Cnidaria > Anthozoa > Scleractinia > Pocilloporidae > Stylophora > Stylophora pistillata. The sequence continues at coordinate 19,749,771 of NC_142523.1, forward strand.
CTGTTGACATTTATATTTGTCTCGTCCTGCTTCTTAATATTACATCTAACTGCTTAAGTTTATATTTGTGCGCTCAAAGCAAGCTTCTTATGGTTACATGAAAAGACATAGTCGTTGTACCCTTTAAGACACCCGAAGAAGGTGAAAGGTGAAGCATAATAATTTGACTGTGTTCCCACAGTACACCTTATTTTCAAACTGAATGCAGAAATTTCATTTTGATAGGAGACTCCCATTGCCGAGCGTTCTGAAAAACACCGGAGGTAGGATATACCCCTAAAGAAATCCTCGAGGGTACTAGTGAGTATTTTAACTGCTGCAGCTGCAACAATAAATTGATTACGTACGACCAGCTAAATAAATATAAAACAATTAAAAAGCATGTGATCATCGACAGTGCCGAAGAGCGCAAAGCATTATGGTTGGAATAATTATTGGTTGGAATAAAAGCGGACTTATTTCCGTCAAACTATCGGTAATTGAGAAATGTTCCTGCGTTGTGCGATTACGTCCAATATTAGTATGACCGAAACAATGCCGGGTGAACATATTTCTAGTCTTTCAGGGCACCCCAAATCCTTCCCCACTAGTATAAGAGACGGTCCATTATTCACCCCCAATGTTTGGGGGTGGTGGAGGGGGAGCTGAAAACTTTTGAAATGAATTGTTTACAGAGCCTTGAACACTGAAATAAATTATTTGCACGCGCGATAAACCAAAATGAATTGTTTGCGATCAAAAAATGTCTCATTCCTCCGCTAGAAAAATAACGATTCGTTTCTAATATATAGATAATTTTCTTGTATTTTAAGAATTGACTGGGTATGTGGATAGTGTGACAAGTGAGGGATCGTTAGCCTTTGACACTTTGGAAGCTGCCGTTCATACTATCGGGTCACTAGGTTAGCGCAATTGCTCAAATTTGTCATTTGTTATGAAAGTGAT
>NC_142523.1:19753215-19755715 GCF_964205215.1 Stylophora pistillata
AAGAGGAGTGGCTCACGGCTCAGCAGGTTGGAAGCTATTTTTCTAGATTGGCGACCTTAAAGAAAACCGGAAAATTTCCGTAGGCCAGCGACATCAATGTTAATGACCAAGATCTAGAGCCACTGGAAAGATAGATTCGACGGTATAATCCCCGCGAGAGTGTGAAAAATCAGCTAACTCTGTGAACACGCTTTAAACTACAGAATCGCGATCCCTCGCATGCAGGTTTTCTGGAGGGGGTGTTAGTTTAGTCCTTCAACTTATATGCCCTTTTGTGCAGAGGTTCCTCCCTTTTCATTAAAAAAGCCTGCGGTGTGGTAAGGCTGAATTAGAGGTGACATTAGGGAGAGGCGTATGGGTAGCGGACCAGCAAAAAAATAGCGTTCTAGTTCTAGACTTTTGGAAAGGGTTTGGGATGAACTAGATGTAATGAATTTTTATAAGCGTTGTTGATAAAATGTGTAGAATCTAGATGAATAAAAAAAAAGACTGACCAGCGGTTTAAGACGGCTACCAGCTGCTCCTATTGACAGCTCCAATATTAAATCAATATACAATTAAGTGTCAACATGAACCCTGAATTGCTTTCGTTTTGCTTTACATTGCTTTGAGCTTGGTCCAGGAGACTTCCGCCACTTTCTCAATAAATCAAATGTAAAACTGAAACCAATCACCATTTGCTCACCCGTGTTTTCCTGCGCTTTAGGCCGTTTGATTATCTTAAATACAAGTTCTCATTGGTTCTTCAAGGTGTTTTCCTTTTTTCCAATTGGCTATTGTGAGTTCTATTTAGTTTTATCTGTCGCACTTATCACTGCAACTGAATTGCAGTATTGACGTCGAACCGAACCGAGGACGCCTTGAACGATCGTGGCCTCAAATTTTGTCCACAAAACACGAAGTTGATAATTTCTACTGCGCGCTCGCATGGTCTTTACGTACGACGATTTCTCTGAAGAGGAAATAATTACATCCACTTGATCGAGGTACAATAGCCAAATAAAGGCGAGGCTATAAAGTTCCTTGACAACAATGGCCCCAAACTAGAACTATTTGCTCGTGTTGTTGTCTATTTCGGACGAAAACTTAGCCCCGAGTTAGAGAATATTTGCTGTTTACCGCTGCTAAGCCCTCCCGCTACGAAGAAACTGCAGGACCTGAGCACAAATATCCAATACCCTTTGACGCATGCCCGAATGACTCAAAAGAAGTCGAGGCAATGGAGAGTTTCACTGTAAAAGCGACCGAACAGATACGGGAGTTGTTCTATGAAAGCTAGGATGGGTAGGCATAAATAGATTGTGCTCGGCAACTTTTGAGCTACTTTTAGCGTTTTCAGCAACTTTTTGTACTTCGAGCAACGAACCTAGAACAACTTTTGCCTTCCCTGGCAACTTTTGAGTTAACAAATGGTTAAAAACTGACCAAACCATCAAAAAAGGTTTGCAAGTAGTCCTACAAGAGCTTCAATTTCTAGAAAAAGAAAAATTCACGTCAACGACGGCAAAATACAAACAACGAGGAAGCGGTAGCTCGACCTCGTCCTCAGGAAAAGGAAACACAACATGCTCTTGGAATCGCGTGAAAGACTATCCAAAACTTCATTAGAAAATACTTTCTATCATTAGTTACGTTGAGCGTAAAGGTTATATCGATCACAACAAATGATGTTTCATTACACTTACAACGTCATGTTTTGAGTAGTAATCTAGAACAAAATGACTCTCAAAAGTAAGCAACTTTTTTTAAATTTGGGTGGCAACTTTTACATTTTTGAGTGACTTTAGAGCAACTTTTGGCTGTGTTGTCAAGCAACTTTTGCTGGATTTACTTAGCACAGTCTATTCATGCCTAACGATGGGTATAAGACGATTGTAGGGATCACTGTTTGACCAACTGTTATACCGACCCTGGACTGAGAATTTGGCTTGCGCAAGAAATGGTTCTTTTTCAAGCGCGATCTGCCAGGAAATTATTCACATCCTGTTGGCTTTGATTTGTGTGTTGATACCAGAGGGAGCGATGTGACAAGATGGAAAGTCGAAGGAGTGGTTTATTTTAATTCATCGTTTGACAGTGTAGAAGACTTAATGGCAGCCTACTGAAATGGCTCTTTGTATAAGGTTTTTGTTCCTGCGCCTTCCTAATTAACTGAAAAGCCCCTCTTTTCGATCGTCTTATCTGCGCCTGCGTCCCCCTCACCAGACTGAGCCAGACGGGAAGAGATACACGGTCGGTGGTCGTTATGTAGAATACATGAACTGGAATTTTTATTTCCGTCTGCGCGGTTCTACCGGGGTGTAACTGTTTGATGTAAGCTTCCATGGGCAAAGGATCGTGTATGAACTCAGTTTACAAGAAGCTGCAGCTTTTTACTCAGGTTGAACACCCATGCAAATGTCCTTGAAATACCTCGATACCGCGTTTGGCATGGGAAGCAGCAAGTTTGAACTCGTCCCAGGCACCGACTGCCCAAGCACGGCCACCTTCATCGACGCTG
>NC_142523.1:19760715-19795715 GCF_964205215.1 Stylophora pistillata
TTCGAAATTTCCAGATGTTGTACAGAATTTTCTTAATTAGAAAGCAAGCAATACGATTCTCTTTTGGGCTAGCGGGGGTCCAACGAAAAAAGAAAACATAGGTACAGGATGGGAGAAAGCTAGTTCCAAGGATAGAGGAGATAACAGGAGAAAAGTGGGACCATACAGATTTCACACGGGGGCAATTGAGAAAACAGTGAGCTATAGTTTCTTTACGGGAACAGAAGGCGCACTTATCTGAGTCGATATATCCCCAATTCTTTAGAGAATCGCGGAACTTAACAATACGAAGTACAATTTTCAAGAGTATGTCGTTCTTATGATTTTCAGAAAAGTCATCTCGCACTAAATCCAAAATTTGTAAAGATCAAAGTCAATCGGAAGGAAGGGAGTCCAAAAGCAATGAAGAATTGGAGATGTGGAGTTTTCCTTCAAGAGATTTCGATAACATTTCTTGGAAGAAAATTCAAAATCGCGCCACTCCGTGCGGGAGAGAATCCCACGTAGAGTGGTGAGGGCCGAGAGAACACTCTCATAATAGGGCGTCAAGATCTGTGTACTCGGGTGGAGTTATCTCAAAGAGAACTCCACTCCGAGAGACAGGAGGCAAGCCTAGAGCCTAGAAAATATCTGGCCAAATAAAAGGATTTTGATTATCGATCATCTAAATTAGAAATTATTGAGGCTAATTTAAGATAGTTACCTTTGATCAGGAAATTCAAAATGCCGAGACCGCCATTGCTAAGAGGTTGGTGGCAGGACGCTCAGCTAACCGTTTCAATTCGACAGCCCCAGACAAATGGCCAGATTAAAGCGTTAACCTTAGAAATGACCCATTTCGGGACACACAAAATTGTAGAGAGATATAGGAGCTTGCTAATTTCGAGGGTGTTAACGATGAGCCATCGGCCGACAAGAGAAAGAGAGCGGAATTTCCATAAATTTAGATGTTTTTCTAATTTCTCTAGTTTTGGCTGCCTGTTCTCTAATTCAGTATCGCGGCCGAAAACAACACCTAGAATTTTAATTTTTGTCATCCATTTGAGGCCAAGTGGCTGGTCGTCGCGCGTACGCCACGCCCCCAACCACATGGCCTCTACTTTCGTGAGATTAAGGCGTGCCTCAGAGTCACGCTCGTAAATATTAATCATGTTGAAAAGAACTTGCAGAGAGCGATAAGATTTCACTATAAAGGTCACACCGTCAGCATAATTTCCAACTTTATAGCAGCGACCATGTGCGCCCGGAAGGAGAAAGCCTTCGATCTCTGGATTGTTTCGGATTTTGCATGCGAGAGTTTCAACGCACAAAACATAAAGCAGGGGGGACAGGGAACCCCCCTGTTTCACTCCACGAGACAAAGGAATCGCATATTGGGGCCATTATATAAAGTCAAACAACAAACATATGAAATACATATATATGAACTGCGGTTATGAAACGTATATGTGCACGATCCTTCACAGTAAAGCACTATTTAAGCAATAGTGAAAATCAGACCTGAAAAAAATTCAGGCCTGTACGGGATTCGAACCACTGACCTCTGCGAAACTAGTGCAGCGCTCTACCAATTGAGCTAACAAGCCAACTAGAGCGCTGCACTAGTATCGCAGAGGTCAGTGGTTCGAATCCCGCACAGGCCTGAATTTTTTTCAGGTCTGATTTTCACTATTGCTTAAATAGTGCTTTACTGCGAAGGATCGTGCACATATACGATTATATAAAGTGTTGATCGAAAACAAAAAGACGGGCCAAAACCAAAACGGGGTAAGAGACTTTGCAGAAAGGTGCGATTAACGCGATCGAAGGCTTTCTCTTGATCTAAACTGAGCAAAATATGCCGGTTTCATTCGTGCGGTCGATGTAATCTAAGATATCTCTAAGTAAATGTAAGTTTGAAGTAATTTTGCGTCCGGGCACAGAGCAAGTTTGATCAGGGTCAACGATAAATTCCAGAACTTTAGAGAGTCAAAAAGAGAGAACTTTTGAGCATAACTTATAATCAACGTTTAAGAGGGAGATCGGACGCCAATTTTTCAGATTCTTACGATCTCCTTTCTTAAAAATAACGCGTGTGTTGCTCATCTTCATGGAATCACACATCTCTCCGGTTCGGTAGCATGCATTTAAGACTCGACATAAATGTGGAGCTAAACGATCCCAAAATATAGCGCAGAATTCAACCGAAAGGCCATCAGGGCCAGGTGATTTATTCCTATTCATAGCGTGATCTCGCCTTCACAAGATGACGCCTGATAAAAAGTTAATTTCCGTCATAGAGAAGATAAAAAATCGTCTTGAAGAGCAGCATGTATTGGTTCTTCGGAAAAGAGCTGAGTGTAGAAAGCGATATGAGCTTTTTCAATCTCCTCTTGGGAGGAGACTTCGATACCGGTAGAATCATAAACTGAAGAGATGTGGGATCGTTGAGCTTGAATTCTTTGTAAATTAAAGAAACACCGACTGGGGCGTTCACCTTCCTCTAGCCATTCTGCTCTACTACGAATAATGATTCCTTCGACTTGTTTAGTTCGAAGGGCTTTCAAACGGTGTCAATTCGGTGTCAGAAATTAAAGGGATAACGGAATTGTCTCCGTCAACTAAACGTTGACGAAGACGGATCAATTTGTTCGTCAAAATCACCTGGTCTCTTTGCAATTTTCTTCGCTTTTTTCGGAAAAAGGAGATCGTTTCTTCTTGAATAGACTGTTTTTGAAGTCGTTTTCCGTGAGTCCGATGTATGTTTCTGTTGTGTTGTTGTCGTTACGTGTGACTGTAGCTTGGTAGATGACTGATGATTGTAGGTAGTTTCCTTCGAGTAGGCATGTGTTATTTTTTCAGCAGTTGCGTGTCTTTTTGTCTTGAGTGGTATTAGAGTTAGCTGTGGCGGTGTCGTTGGCTTGCGTGCGTGACTTTAGAATCTGCTTGTTGTGGTTATCAATTATTTGTTTGGCGTTGTTCATGCAGCTGTAACTTATTTTTATGGTGTTTCGGTTGAAGAATTTTCGGAGCTCGTGATTTAACTGTCAAATATGTTCAATCTACATTAAATAAATTACTATGATATATAGTATTGGTTTTATCTTTGGCTGTTGACCGAATTTGACATCTTTGACAGCTTCGAAACTTTTAGTGCGGATGCAACAGAGGAGAGGAGACAAAAATTTGTCTTATCAAAATTTGTCCTTTGATTTCGTCGGGACCATTTTAGTTTTGTCTTCTAGTGCGGATTAGAAGGCCCTTAGAAATTATTTCACCTTTTCGCGGGATATTTGACAGTTAACTCCTTGCGGGTTTGGGTTTCGTTTGACATTGTTTCCGGTCGAATTAGACGCACCGATACCTGGAAGGTGTTGTTTTGCGAGAGGAAAAAGGTGACGACCCTCCCGTGGGAGATTCCCATTTATTCGATAGACGCGGTCGCTAAGCTTTTATATTTGAATCCCGCAGTAAGGGCGAAAGTATTACGCGTACCTACAAAGCGATATTGCCAGAATGGGTGGTAAAACGGAGCGGCTCTCAGATCGATGTAGTCTCCTCTCGCAGCCCTTCTTTGTCTCGGGATCCCTGTGTCTCCCTCCCCACAAACGGCTGCTCGTGTTGACCAAACATTCCATTCCAGCCGATTGACCAATCAGAGTGCCGCCTTCCGAAATCTGGAAGGCTCATTATTAATTTAATTTAATTTATTACAATTTAATGACACATATAACTTACTTACTTACTTACTTACTTACATTAATAGATAATAATACAAAAGAGTAAAAGAAAGGTGCCATAAGGATGGTCCGCAAAAGAGATAAATCCCCATGCACGGCAGACCACCTTTAACAAAAAAACAAATCCAAACTAAAATCAATCAAATCTTGCAGTCAAATAGTCCCTTACACCCCTTTTAAAACAAGAAACACTTGGAGCCTGACGGACCGATAGTGGCAGCCCATTCCACATGTGGACAATCCTATTAAAATAGCAAAACCTAAAAGTATCAGTCCTCGCGTAGTTCTTTTTTAATTTAAGTTCGTCCTTACCCCTCAACGAGTATCTTTCCGAATGTGAATAAAATTGGATATAGGAGGATATTACAAAACTGGTTGCAGAGAAGCAGGACGTCTTTGTTAATCTTCCAACTGGCTTCGGTAATATATAATATACATAATAATATTTTTCAAAGTTTGCCTTTAGTCTTAGACTCTTTAACTAAAGAATCGGGTCACATTGTTCTTGTTTTATCGCCTCTGCTGACACTTATCGACGACCAGATACAACGTTTGAGAGCATTAGGGATGTCCTGTGTAAGTCTCAGTCATCTTGAGACCGATGAAGAAATTTCAGACGTGGAGAAGGGCTTGTTTCAAGTTGTATACGCTTCTCCCGAAGCGATTCTAAAGAACAAGAGGTGGTGACAAATGTTGCATAACGATGCTTATGTGTCTAAGCTCTGTGCGATTGCTATTGACGAAGCTCATATCATCAAACAGTGGTAAGTATATAGAAAATGAATTGTCTGACGTTGATTTCAGTGCGAAGAGTTTGTTGTATCTTTTTTGGCCTTCATTATTATTCTTAATATAAATACGTCGTATAACTTATATTATTAAAAACTGGATCATTGGATAATGCAATTCAAGACTTTTCATTGGCTTAGCCATTATGTTATGTGAGCCAATATACCATAAACTACGATATGGTAAGCGTACGCATAAGCTTAAAATTGAAAGGGAGCTAAGGATTTAATAAAATTTATTAATTTAGTGTAGTGTTTTTAATAAAACAATTATTCCCCTCGCGTTTGTTGGATATGAGATGATTAGCCAACTTGGCGCTACGCGCCTCGTTGGCTATCTATCATCTCATATCCAACGCGCGCCCGTGGAATAATTGTTAAATATACTCAGATCTTCTCTCTTTAAGCATGCTAAAATCTGTACAGATGGTGAGTTACTTATCTTTTACTATTCTTAACTTAAGGGGGACTTCTAATGCCTCTAAATTGGCTCCTTTTTGTGAATGCTATGGAAGATTGCATGAGTTGAGATCTCTAGCTCCTCCGGTTAAAATTCTCGCTGTTACTGCTACTGCGACAAAGGACACCCAAGAGATGATAACAGGTGTATTACAAATGAAAGCACCTTATGAAATCTAAGAGAGTCCTGAGAAGCCCAATATAACATATGTCGTGGAAGCCATTTCATCTGACACAAATATATCGAAGTGTTTTGAGGGGATTGTGGATGAAGTGAACAGGAAAGGAATTGAAGCAGAGAGGACAATAATATACTGCCAAACTATTAACCAGTGTGACCGTATCTACAGCATAATAAAGGTGATGCTGGGAAATTCCTTTTTTGCCGGGGATGCTGGAGACAACAGAAATATTCTTGTGAAAATGCTTCACTCATGCTCACCGACTGCCAATAAAGAAGCAGTTCTTAAGTCCTTTACACAACAAAATGGAACAATTCGTTTATTGGTTGCCACAATTGCTTTTGGGATGGGGGTGGACTGCAAAGGGGTTCACTGCACAATTCACTTTGGCCCTTCCAAAACACTAGAATGCTACATCCAGGAGACTGGTAGGGCAGGTAGAGATGGTGGACAGAGTACTTCATACTTTTTGTTCAATAGTCTCCTTCTTGCTCATGTGGAGAAAGATATGAAAGCATATATAGCCAACTCTTATGAATTCAGGAGGAAAATATTTCTGCAGAAATTTAGCTCTAAAAATAATAATGCTTCAATCGTGCCACATTTTTGCTGTGATAGCTGTGCTAATTCTTGCAAATGTGGAGCCGAGCATTGCAGTAAGTTAGGATTGATCAAAACACCCTCTGAAAAGCCTATTTCTAAAATAAGACAGGTTACTTCCAGCCAGAAAAATTAACTACCAAAGTCTCACTCTTTACCACAAGTCTTTAGTGATGAAATCTGTTGGTGAGTATGCTCATCGGAACATAAATTATTTTACAAACCTACACCTTTTAGTCAGATTTTCTGATTTGCAAATATCAATCAGGTAGTCAAGAAGTGTCATCAACTTTTTACCATCAATGACATCTGTGATGTAGTTGAAATTTGGCATGTGGAACATGCCTTCAAAATCCAACACATTTTGAGTCAGGTCTTTGGTGATGTGTCTGAAGTGTGGGAAGAAGACTGGGTGGATGATGAATTCGAGTTGGAGGATGCTATAGAGCATGCATTGACAGAATGGGCCTCACTTATTGAAGATGAAGACTTCATTAATTTAGTTTTTGAAAATCTGTCAATGGTATCATCAACAAATGATGGAAGCAATGCTGAGGTAGAGGACATTCCAGATGCTGTATTTGATATACTGGACAATTTAAGCATCAATTAATCATTACCAGAATAGTTAGACTCCTATAACATAATTTTGATTTTTAAATAGATTCCTTACATGGATTTTATCTTCTGTGTAAACAGTTTACTGGCTAATTTGCCTCGAAGGAATTTCTGCCAAAACCAAAGTTATAATGGTGCGCAAGTGAGTTTGTGAAGTTTCTGCAAAACAACAACAAAATTAGGATAATTTTTTGAAATATTTTTTTATTGTACAGCTAATCAAGCTACTGAACTTGAACATGGCTTTGCAATTTAAAATGTTGAAAAGAGAAAATGGTAAGATTTCATTTTACTTAGCCATTAAAATCAATGAAACACACTTGCTCCCACTATAGGGCTGTACATTTTAGTGTAGAAATTAATATTCAAAACAAATGTTACCTTGAGAATTACTTGCTTATAACGTAAATAAGTAAATATTCAACTACTACTAAAAACATTGCAAAGTGCTAATTGTTTTTGTTTATAATGGTTCCTTTGAAACATTTGACTATATAGAAATCCAACAATAACTAGATGAACTTCTATACAGTTGCACTTGACTTTATCTTGCTCCAATAGAAATGTTTTTCTTGTGTTCATTGATCCAGCTGTACATTGCTGAGGCGTCAAGACCTTTGAATGGATCAACTTCAAAGTGATCAAAGTAATGATACAGGTGCAATGGCATTTTCACCATAGTATTATGTTCAGTTAGCCTTTTAATAAGTTCTTTTAAATCTCCTGTAGTAGAGCTCTTAAAGTGCTTTCCAGGATCACGTGACTATTTCAGGGTTTCATCCATGCAGTGAGTTATCTTTCTGACTCTTTTCTCAGATTTGCAAATTCTGGAAACTGCTTTCTCTGTTAAATTTAGACCAAGATGTTTTATGGCCTGTTTTAGGTAGTTGTTGCTGTGTTCGACATCGAGATCCAAGGGGATATTTTTGGCAATAACCCCGGTGACTGTTGTTGACTGATCGATTCCATGTAAAACGTTCTCTGTCTCTAGGTGAAAGGAGTGCAAAAACCAAAAAGAAGTGGTATAGACATTCGACAGCATATTTGGTACTGTGCTTGTGATCTGCCTTGCAGTACACGAGCATCTACTTGTACTGCCTTATTATTCTGTCTCCATCTCCCTCTGAAACTGCATCAAGAAAATTTAAAAAATAAAGCCCATCAGCAACCAAAGCTGAATTGTATGAGAACATGTCATCTCGTTCTACATCTTTCTTTTCTTGATCTTTCTTAGGTTTTTCCAAATTTGGGGGTAGGTAGCTCGATGGCAATAGGAGTTCTTTCATGGTTTTTCCTGCTCTTCCCATCATAAACAAATGTCTTGTTACAGCCTGGAAATCTACACGGGAAGCGGCCATCTAGCGTTAACTGTTGGTTATTGCGAATATCTTGTTGCTCTTGCTCTGTGATAACATTATCGATTAGTTGGTCTATGTTGCTTTCTGCAAAAGCATACTTGTCTACTACCATCCCAGCAGCAGCATGCAATATTGAAAGTTTTTGAATATTGGTTTTTCTTGCAATATCAACTGGAATGTTAAACAACTTTGGTTGGCCCTCCTTTGAATCAAAGCCTAGAACTTTCATTGCACCTGCAATTATTCTTGACTGCAAGATAAGTAGAAAAAAATCTCTATTTGGGCGATAATTAGAATGGGGCTCATTTGTAACGTCTCTTCTGTTTATGAGGCTCCTATCTGAATACATGGTACAGTGGTCAGCATCAGACTGGGTTGAGTAGAACCGACGATATATCAACTAAAAGACACAAAATAAAGAAAGTAGAGCCTGTTAGATATAATTTGCAGATGTTATGCATTGTCATTATTTTTTTTACACATAATCAACTTTCAAAATGTTGAATACCAAACATTGGATTACAACTAATTCACTCCAAGCCTGAAATCAATTGATGGTTTATAATATCATTTAAATTACAGCACAGCAAAAGAATTTCATATTTTGTATTGAATTCAAACCGTGTTCCTGCATTGTCCTGATGTGCAAAAAATATAAAAAATTTTTACTGGCTATCTCAATTTATGAGGAACTATAATGCATTTCAGTCTTGGAATGTACTAGTTGATTTTCTCCCTCTTTTTGGAACAGTTGTATACAAAATCGATTAGCATAAGACAAGTGGTTGTTATCCATTTATAGCAACTCACCTCAAGTATTTTGACACCAGCATGCCAATCAGCTATTTGTATGGTAATTCCCTCCAATTTGTCTTCAGGAGTGAAACCATTGGACACTGATGTTATCATGTTTACTGCTCTCTCAACGGTTAGCTGATTTCCAGTAAAAATTTGGCTGTCAAACTCCATCTCATCAGTTTTGGGGAGATAGGTGTGGAATTGTTGCAGAATTGAGATCATTTCTTCATTGACATTTTCACTCTTGGATATAATTCCAAGTGGGGTCTACAAAGACAAATATGGAGATGAATGAATGAAAGCATAACAAAAAGGAATATATAATAATGGATGAAAGCGCACTGAACTTACTTTAAACATCACAAAAATGGTTGATTGAAATATTACCTTTGTAGAACGCGTTGACATCTCTTTAGCGTATTTATGTGGCATGTGTCTTATGCACACGCCTTTGAAGATGCGGAAGCATCAAAACAGCCCACTAGAATGCGAGACACCAGGACTGAATAGTTTTTTCCCTTGTTTCCTTTGGTCATCTACACTTGGAAAAAAAATTAGCATTTGGCACATTTAGTATTTCACAAGACTGCCCTTCACTGCGTAGATGATTCCCTGTTGCTCTGTTCTCAATCATTTCATGATTAACCCAATGTACATCTTTATTTTGTTCAGTCATTGTCATATTTCGGCGATTCAAATGCATGTCAATGTTGTCAAATGCAACAATAAATACTGGGTGGTTCTGAAGTTTTTTCTTTCGCAGGGTATTGGTGGCATCAATACAGCGACTTTTCAATTGTGGATTCTGGTGAGGGCTTTCATTCAGCTGTTCTCTCATTTTTTCAATCTCTTTGATAGCTTCTTTGGCTTCCTTGTGTTCCTTTATGATCCTTGGCTTGGCATTTTTCAGAGGAAGATCATAAGCAGCTCCAACAGTTTCCATCTTTTTCAGGACATTGTCATTTGAGGACGTGAGTTTTAGTTTGCTGAATCTATTAAGGTTTGCCTGCAATTAAAACAACAACAACAACAACTTCAATAATAATAATAATAATAAAAATAATAATAAGCTATATCCCAAATATCCTACACATCACAAAAAAGTCCCAACAAATAGGATTTGAACCAGAGAACATCCCAATATTTAGGTGAAACAAGTCAATAAAAAGCCAGTAAACATAAATGAAAATGAATGGGACAAAGAAATGAGCAAAGAAGTGTGAAAGTTAGTGAAAGGTGTGTAGTACTGGAATAACATTATAGCATAACATTTAAGCATAATTTACCTCTATTGATCGTGTTTTGATGAGTATTCCGATAATAGCAGCAGTAGTTTTCATGTGCTTCTTTCTCTGCTTCAACAAGATCGATCCTGCCAAACCGATGCTCGGGAACCAAGTTGCGTCTTTGTTTGTTGTGCAACTTGTCAACAGGAACGAGTAGAATACTGGTGCTCTCTCCCTCCATTCGTCACAAATTCTCTTTAGATCGAAATTTTCAAGATCTTCCTTTGAGCTTCTTCGGAGCAATGATGGTTGTTTTTAATGAGCAAAGCCCACTTATTTCTCCAGAGACAATACGTAAGACCCTTTGGATAATATGCTTGCGCATTGACTTTGACATTAAAGCTGCATTAGCAAATCTTGAAGGTGGACCTTGAGCCAAAGCCTTGGCAAAAGCTTCCTCGTCTGGACCAAGTTTCTTATTGATAGTTTTGCTTGGGTATTCAATGTACAAGCTGACTTTAGGTTCGGTCGGCGTTGGCTTTGGAGTAGACGATACTAGAGCTGCGAGCTATGTCCTGTGAACATGCGGCGATTTCTCAGCGATTATTGGACTGACGGGTAGAGTAGGTAGCAGTATAGCTGATGCATTAGAAGATTGAGGCGTACAAGGCAGAGATACTAGCGGTTCAACTGTAGGACTTGGAGGCAAAGAAGTACATGTGCTAGGGCCGGTGAAATCTAGAGCTTTCGCTGCAAAAGGTCGCTTTGCGTTCGAGTTGTTGTCAAGTGATAGTTGAAGTCTTTTAACCCGGTGATCTTGAATGGAATCATAGCCAGCTTTCAGTTAATTTTTCAGCTCTTGCAGATCGTTTTCTAACTTCTTAATCTTGGCATCTTTTCTGTTGCATTTGAGACATATATATAAACTAGAATTCAAATAAATGTCAAAAGCTTCCAAGTTTATACCCAGTGCTAAACTTATGACGCTTCCTACATCAGCCGATCTTTCGAAGAATCTAACTCTTTCTTTAGTCGAACCTGTTGTCGTACACAGGAAACATCCACAAAAATTACTCTAAGTTACTTTCTTCTGGGTATCACCCATAAAAATTGAAAAATAATGACATACTTTGCTATACACACATGAATTTTGGCGAAGTTTTGAGAGATTTTCCCCGGTAAACCCGCGTAAAATTTTTCGCTTCCTGATTGGCGGGTCTCGAAGAACTGCTCGACGCTCATTGGTGGAAGGAAACAAAGGGAATGGAATGTTTGGTCAACACGAGCAGCCGTTTGTGGGGAGGGAGACACAGGGATCCCGAGACAAAGAACGACTGCGAGAGGAGACTAATATCGATGCCGCGGAATTTGGAAAATTTTGCCCCTGGAACGGGTAGGCTACAGCTAAGCGCTCTCGCGGGAGGAAATTTGAGGGAGATCGGTCGACTTTTGTGCAATTTATCGGCCTTCGAGTTGCGACGGTTGGTGTTCGGGACCGGTTGAAGTTTCCTGCCTTGGAGTTTTTATACACAGTTGACCGGTAGAACCACACGTGTTGCAAAGAAGGTCGCTAAAACAGCGTTAAAAGGACCGTAAACGACAAAGAAGCAACGGAGAAAAGGAAAGGAGACTTCATACGATATATCCCTGGCTTTTATTTTCCTCTTTGATTTTTTCTTAACTTTTTTTTAAATTTTTTCTATTATACAGTTGACTGGTGACGCGTTACAAAAGCAAGTCGCCAAAACAGCGTTAAAACGATCGTTGGCAACAAAGCGGCTACGAAAAAAGGTAAGGAGACTTCACATATTTTATTCCCCGCTTTTATTATCCTTTTAAATTTTTTCTTATTTTTTTAAAATAAATTTTCCTTTTTTATCGGTCCTCACGTACGCTTGAAATTCGATCTCAATGTTAGTTATTGCCGTTAATGAATTTTACACCCAAAGTCACACACAGTACGCTTGGGCTGCCTGTGCAGCTACTAACCTGAGGCCGTTTATAGAAAACTAAAAACATAGGTGTTTGCAAGGTACTCCAGAACACGAAATCCACGTGCACGCGGATACAAAAATTAGTCATTCAATTCCCACTTGGAGTTGATTTCGTTTAGGCTCGTTTCGGAGGCTTCGTATTTTTATTTTTCTTCATCCTTCTGGTAGTTTTGCATGTTTTCGCGTTGTTCCGTCGCGACGTTTATGGATCCTTTAGTTATGGATCCATTATAATTACACCCTGACTGTTTTTAACCACCTTTTTTTGTCACTACGTTTGGTGCAGTTCTTGTCGCTGTAGATAAAATCTTTTTAGCAACGCGCTGCTCGAGTTTTTCAACGGCTCCAGAATCTATTTCATGTCTTTCAAGTTAGGGTAAGACCTGTATCTTGGCGTTCTTGCCGATCAGCGAAACAGGGTGAGGGAAGCATTCGTTACGTATACTTTGATAAAAGCTTGAATCGAGCGAGAAGATTAAGGCTTTGGCCGCTACACTATAATCTTACTCACTATTCACTTGATCCCTTTAGACGTCTTCTCTTATCGATGACTCCAAAGAGCGCTCTCTGCAGTACACCTACAGGAGGCTGTAACATGCTTGTTGTCTACACAGATACAGCTTCAGCTGTATAGCACGAAAGAAAAGTGATGTGTCTTTATTATCCAACCGCACTCCGTAGAGTACAAATAACGCTATAGACGAGTACAAATATCACGCGGTATTTGTACTCTAGAGGACCAGGTTTTCTCGCATCACGCAAGTAAAGAAGGGGAAAAAATGGTGGACAATTTGAATCATATTTTTGACGACGAGGAGTTGGAATGCCTGGTAAATGTAAATCTAGGTTTATTAGATGAACCGAACGAAGAAAAACAGCTAGACGACTAGGAAATTTCTTCATTTATTGGAGAAAGTAGAAACAATGTGTACTCCAGAAATATCCACGAAATTCGACCGCACTGAAATGACAATTTGGCGTGTTGGATACAATAAATCTCGTATGAAACGTTTTGTTGTGCAGTGTCGCTGAGTATTTTTACTGGTTGTTTGTATAAATACGGCACAACTCGTAAAAATACCCAGCGATACTACACAACAAATCATCTTACAAGATGTATATGTATATATATATTGACCCTGGAAAGAAAGAATGCAATTTCTATGCTGTTTTTTGTTGCAGACAAAGATTTGAAATTCAGTAGCATTCTTCAACGAGGTTTCAAACATCATACTCTCTTATTGCAAGCCAATCGGTGCTCTATTGAAGGAATAAACTGGTAGGAAAGTGAAATATTTCAGGCTTGTGAGTTATACATGTCCTCTACACACTAGAATTAGCAAATTTATTATGGTAAGATTCTTTGGGGGAGGTTAATTCTTATCGTATATTCAGTTTTGTTCTAGCAATGATATACAAATATACATAAGAGCGATCGATTCGCGTGATGTAGAGCACGTTGGCTAATATTATGTAACATGACTATATGCTTGGTCAATTGCGTAATTCAATGAGTGGTATTGTCTCAGAAGCAGCGAAAGCTTTTCAGCGCGTCAAAGGAAAGGAAGGAAGTAGGAGTAAGTACATCCAGTCAAACACCTTCTTCTACTCAAACTTTCCGTAATGCTTGCTGGATAGTTTTTTGGCAAAAGGAAACATCTTTGCAACCTTAACATTGTCCAATCTTTCTGTGATCAATTTTTTTGCGATGCACAAGGAGGTAAGGCAGCTTTTTGTAGAAGAATAATTTCACAACACCGACGATCCTGATGAAACGACTCATGATGAGATCAATACACTAAAAATAGAATCAGTCTCGCAAGCACGTTGTGCAGTGGCTCAGGAGCAGTTCAATACGCTAAAATCACAGGCAGCCCAAGCTCACTACTAGAAAAGCGGACGTGACTCTTACCGTGTTGCGTAACGTTTTATATTTATAAAGGTTTGTATGGGATGTTATCGGTTTGCCTTAAAAGAGAGAAAAAAAATGTCTTGTTTTGAGGTAAAATGGGCTTACCTTATTGCCTTGTTGTTTTCTTTGTTGATTCCGAGCGTCTTAGGCCATTTTGAAGCGTTTTCGGCGAGTTAGCGCTATGTTGGTGTTCAGTCTTTTGATGAGTTCAGAAATCGGTTTCATCAAGTGTCCTACGTAGCGCAACAAAATGTGACGTTTTTTGGAACGACTACGTGCTTAGCTTGTGCCTCGTGAAAAGTTGGTGTGAGAACAAAGGACATTGTAATATTGATTGCTTTTAAAACGCCTCGCCGCCTCTTCATGTCCAGTGGCTACTTGAGTGATAAGCTCCAAAAATTACAGAATCGTGCAGCAAGAATTATTACTAAATTCCCCTTTGATACGAACTCAAACCACCTTCCCTCCACCCTCGACTGGGAGAGGGACTGGGAGAGGCTATCTCCTTGATGAATGAAACAAAAAGCCTTAATGATGTATAAAACCATGAACAAACTTGCTCCCGAATATCTACAAAGTCTATGTAGATATCTCACTTTCCTTGCGACGTAAGAAACTCTGAGGGAAGGCTGACCCATGTGTCCAAACCAAAAATCAATTATTTAAAACGAAGTTTCTCTTACAGCGGGGTCATATTATGGAATAAATTAACCAAACACTTAAAAAATGCTTCATCCATTGAACATTTTAGGAGAAATATCAACAAGCTAAGTTAGCTGATATATCGGATTCCCACACGGCAATCATGTAAAGCAGTTGTAATTAATCTTAGTTTTTAACCTAAGTTGAACTGATGATTTTCCGTGTTAAAATAAAGATTTACTTACTTACTTACTTACTAAGAAACGAATGTCAGCTGACGTCACCTAGAAAAACTGCGGAAAACCAATAACAAATCAAAAAAGGAAATTGTTTAAATAAATAGACCTAGGTTATACTTAAACTATTCATTTGCAAAGGTGCAGCGAGGATGCAGATCTCTGTGCGTTTCACTTTGTTTCTTGTTGTGGCCGTGGGTAAGTTCATCTTTCTCTTCCCAACTTTTATGTATTATCCTAATGTAAATATGTTCTAAAGTTAACTTCCCGAACTTTATCGCGGAACGCGTAGATACAAAATTAATTATTCAATTCCCACATGGAGGTGATGTCGTTTAATCTCGTTTCGGAGGCATCATCTTCTTATTTAATTTTTACCCCGAGCAGTTTTGCTCCTTTTCACGAACTTCCTTCCTTTGACTTTGATTTCCTTTCAACTTCTTTTCTCAGTTTTTGTTGGCTACAATTCCAATCTCTTTAGGTAACATTCTTCGCAATTATATGACATTTGCTTAAACTCGTCTCTCTCCTACACTTCTTTGAACTCTTCAAGTTAAGGCCATTTAATTGTGTTTGTCCAAGACTTGCATGTTAGCGAACTTGCCAATATACGACACAAGTTGAGAGACATACTCTTTCTGCATACTTTGATCGCTGCGAGAATTAAGCGGGAAGATTAAGGCGTCAACCATACTACAATACTGTTTTATTTCAATACTAAATCCTTCTACGTTAACAAGCATATTTTCATATCGATGACTCGAGATAGCGCTTTTCCGTAGTATACGTGCAACAGGTTCAGAGCTACTTTTTCTTTTATGAAAGTGATGCTACGATTTTAACCTGCTATGCAGATAAAGCGTCAACTGTATAGCGTGGAAGAGAAGTGATGCGTATTTATACTGATCCCAGAAATAAGGTGGGCAATTTTTATCCTGTTTGTACCACTAAGAAAGATTTGGAAATATTAAATATTCTTCAACAAGGTTTTGAACTATATACTCCGTAACTACAAGACAATCGGTACTCTGCTAAAGTATAGAAGTGATGGCGAAGTGAAATATTTTATGTTTGTGGTTGCGTTGCCACATGTCCTGCGCACTAAAAGGATTGGCAAACTTTTGTAACTGGGCGATCAAATGAAAATGTACATAAAGTTATTACATAATCATCGACAGCCTGTTTGATGGATTTGATTTGCATCGTATGTCTAGTTCTCTTCTATTGAGAGGATAAACAAGTTGTAATTTAAATTTTTCTCTGTCTTTTTTGTTCTTTCCGATTAACCACAGATCTGAAAGCGCGGATCCGTGTGGTGTAATATGTAGAGTACGTGATTTCTTCAATTATCTTGTACCATGTCCGCATGCTTGCACAGTGACGGGCAAAGAGTAAAATTACTTCTTTAGACGTCAACGTAAACTTCCAAGATAGCTGCGGCACATACATATACATATTTTTTCATATTACACAGAATCATGCCTCTTTGCAATCTTTGTCTATTGTGTCCGTTCTCCATTTTTGGTCGTGCAAGTAGGCGTGAGTTTCTCTCTGAAAAATTGTTTTGCATCATGTTATTTCGCCAAACGCACGGAAAAAATTGAGTGCTTTATTTGTACAGAATCTTCTTTTTTTTTTTCAAGTATTTTGATACACGTGCGAAAAGACCCGTCCTTCGCTATCACAAGCATACCTTTCAAATCGGATATTGACGCTAACTTCAACCAAAAATGATCCGTGGGATAAAGTCCACATTGTTACGGCTCATTGGCAAATATTCTGTGCTTAACAGTATGCTTGGTCAGTAACGTAGTTTAACGAATAAAATTACTCCTCAGAGGCGGCGAAGCGTTTTTGAAAATAACGAAGGAGGGGGGAGAGAGTTTGGACAGTTCATCGCAACCCAAGCAAAACACGTTGAACTGATCTTGAGAAGAACACGAGACAGGGGGACAACTTCAAAGACTGTAACCTCCTCAATGATCAGCTCCCCCACCCCTTCCCCCCTAATGCTCTTAGGTTCTACAATATTTATGTGATAATAATCTAGGGCGTTATATTCTTATCACTTACTTGACATTCCTTAAAGTTATTTATAGCGATCGGCTGACTGATTTCTTCGAGTCATCGATAAGAGAAAACACCTAAAGGGATCAAGTGCATAGAAAGTAATATTACAGTGCAGCCGGCCAACGCTTTAATCTTCTCGCTCGATTTAAACTATTATTACATCCATTTTGAAATCACTGGAGGTCCCTGTAATCTGATTGGCTTTAATTGGTGCGATTTATTCACGAATCGCACCATTTTTTGCTTTTTTCGCACATTTTGCGCTTGACTGAATTTTTGACACATGACGTCAGTCTTTCTGTTTTGCATACAAAATAAGATGTAAAAGCGTTTCCGGTTCCACTTATTCTTTAAAAACCGGCTCAGTACTGAATCAGTAAAATATTTGAATTGACTAAGTCCCGTATTTGGGCGATTTCAAATTGGATGTAATAAAGTGGTAACTGAACCTTGTGTCGTGCAATTTTGGTCTGAAATCATACTTGTCATTTCAAATCAAACTCGCGCTGCGCGCTCGTTCGATTTTGAAATCCCGCGTATGATTTCAGCCCAAATTGCACTCCACTCACTGCAATTACCATTATTTATCAAACTATGTGTCACGAATGCTTCTCTCAACTTGTGTTACTGATCGGCAAGAACGCCAAGATACAGTTCGTGTCCGAATTTGAAAGACTAGCACTTCAAGTAGGTTTTCGAGAAAAACTCGAGCAGCAAGTTACTAAAATAATAGCGAACGGCTGACTGATTTCTTGATTACCAATGATCATTATTTTGACAGCGTTTCTCGTTGGAAGCCACGAGGCGCTCCCTAACGTTGGCCATTGTACTTTCATGGAGTACTTTTGTGGTGCTCGAAAATGCACCACATTTTTCTTCAAAGGACTGCAAAAGGACCCCAAAGGAAACTGTCTGTAAGTTCACTTAACGCGCTTTAAACTTTTGAGATGTTTTCAACGGCGACCCATCCAAATGTAACGCAATACTGCGGTATCTATCAGTTGGTACCATCCAACTGTAACGCAATACTGCGGTATCTATCAGGTCGCTTGCTTTACTCATTGATAACCATAGACCCTTACCTAAGACTTGCTTTAACTCCAAGGCTTTCTTGCTTTCATTCCAGTGCTAAGTTCAACCAAATGAAAGACTGTGTGTTCAAGGTGACCAAGTACTGCGCTGACTCGCTCACAGACAGCAGCATCAGAAGAATTGTAGACCAGAATTTTCACAGCACAGAATGTTCTGAAGGCCCCGCTCAAATAGAGTCTTCGGCAGGACTGCCTTGCTCAAGCTCTTTCGCGTCTGAAGCAAACGCTTGCGGGAAAACGTTCCGGAAGATATTCGTCGCGGACAAATCGAATTCCTCTCTTTGCGCGTGAGTTGTGAGACTACTTGTTTTTAATTCTCTAAGCTGAATCGTATAGGCATTCTGATTGGCTCTCACTTTTGATGTAAACGCATAGATGAGGTTACTCTTAATAACTTTGCCTTTTTATGATATAAAACAAACAGACTCCATGATGCCGCAGGTTTACTCAGTAAAAGACCACAGAACGCGTAAAAATGTGGTCAAAACATTTTTGAAACACAGCTGCGCCTCGTGTACTACTTCAGTTATCATTTACTGAATATACGCACGACATCATTGAGTAAATTTACATTTAGAAACTAATAGGGATTATAAATCAGGGCGTGGCTATTGAACAAAGAAAAATGTTACTCTCTTGTCTTGAGGGCAAGGGGAAAAAATTATTGATTACCCTTTTGAAATTGAGACAAATCAAATTTGGGAACAGGCGAGAAAATATAAAAAATCTTTTTAGACAAGAATGGAAACATTATTCCCAGTTCTTTCTCATATCCAAGTGTGTTAAAAAAGCCTGACTTCATCATTAAATCCACCATTTTTTTTAATTTAACGCTCTGCAAAAAAATCCGAAAAAAAATTGGAAGAAAAGAAGGACAAGTGAGAACGCTTCTTGGCTAAGTATTATAAGAACAAAAAAAAAGAAAAAAATATATGACTACCACCAATAAAAGAATTAAAGGCCAATTTGAGAAAATACTTAATGTACACCCAGTGAACTGTCTTATACACGCGCGCGGGAAAACGTCAAAGATCAAGTCTCGTTAAGAGCTCTATAATCGAAACAGATAGAAATCAGTGCAGTCTCAGATCCAAAATTGAACAACGAGGGAAACAGACGCACGCAGTACGATTTTGTTAACCTTCATTCTTTTCAGGGAGCAAGCCAAGAAGAAGAAGTGTCTGAAGAATTTGATAGATTCTGACTGTACCATTTCCTTTGCTGACCGGGAAGTGTTGGACTTAGGCTTCGCTGACTACAATCCTTTCTGCGCAAATAATCGGGACCCTGGGGCGACTGGAAATGACCAGTGTCATGGCGTCAAAGACATCAGTGGACCCGCTGGCATTAATGCAGCAGTTGGCATTAAACCTGGTGTTATGCAAACACTGTTGTTTGGTTTCCTGTCCATATGGTTCTTTTTCAACCTTTAAAGAGAAAGCCCTCTTAATCTCTTTTTTCATACATTTCTGGTCAAATTTGACAGGGTTTTGTATTCAGCGAAGCATTTGAATGAGCTGCTAGCTGATCTTACGTCTCAAGTATTCCCTTTTAGTAGCTGCTTTTTATTTCTTGAGCAAGCACTTTCTTCAAAAAGCATTTCAGAAATTGAAAAAAACTGAAAGTTTAAGTAAAATAAGATTAAAACACAATCCTTTTAAGAAGCCGATTTACTAATTCGTTTCTCTAAACCATGTGTGTTAATGATATTAAAAATTAAAGAAATTAATCAGAAACCAAAGTGTTTCTGTGTGTTGTCTTGACAGCGACATCAACTCACCCAAACCCAACCTCCCCGCCCCAAATCCCCCAAACCCAACCCCCACCCCATCCCTAACCCAGCTTAATAGTTCTTTAAACTAATTGCGTGAAACTTGTTAGCTCTTCGGTAATTGGACTTCTACTGCAAGAAAGCTAGAAATGTAATATCCCAGGTTCAAATTTGTATAAACGAGCTCAGATGCCTCACTGAAATCAATTGGCCGGCAGTGAAGAACATTGACGTGCAAATTTCAGTAACACTAGTAATCGTAATATTTTTGCTTTGGATTAACAACTGACAGCGAAATCATTCAAACTGTCCTAAAATTGTACATTACCACCGACGACTTGAACATCAACAATAACATCAACAATAGCATGCTAGTTCATCTTCAATCGAAGTCAACTTTTTTCCAAAAAATCCCTTTTTAGCGTTGTCTGTACTAGTATCGACAACAATGTTCGTCATCAAAGCGGTAGAATTATTGTGGACTCACGAGGCGCAATCGAATGTGTCGGAAACATATTTCGACCCTTGTGATTACCGTTGTGGATAAAAGTGTTGTCTGTGCTCTTATGAACAATGGAAAATTGGCCAATCAGATTACAGTACAGCTAATGAGCCATTTTACAGTTGTGTTGTTGGTTTCCAAGCCTTTTATTTGTAGAGAAGCTGAAGGTGACCTTGTTGTGATAGAGACCAGTATCTAGTTAGCATGATAACGAAGCGTTTTACATTTGAAAAGTTGCAACGTTTGGTATGGCAACCAAGCACGCAACTGACTACTGAAGTAAACATTTTTTCCTGGTGGCTTTATACAAAAAGATAACGGATGCAAGATCTAAAAAACTATCTTCCCAGCATACCTTTTTGAAAAGTATGTTTGAGTGTTCTTTTCAAAATTAGAGAAAGGTTTGTTCAACAGTTTATGCATTTCGATAGTGTCTAAAGAAACTCCTTTATTTCTCCTCCAGTCTAAGTAGCTCTAGAGTGGGCAAAGATCGTGTGTTGAAAAACTAGTAGCATCGAGTCACCAAATGTAAATACCCTACGAGGTATCTTTGCCAACGACATTCCGGAAAAGTTCTCTCAAGTTTAAACAAAAATTGTCCCATCCGCCCTCTCTCACCCAGTCTTAAATTGATCACATACACTCTCGCGATCATTTGATCTGATTTTATTCTTTCTGTCTTTTTTTCTGTTGTTGTTGTTGTTGTTGTTGTTTTTTTTCCAGATTTCGATCGGAACGTCAACCATTAATGTTGGTCAGCCGTGAAAACTATACTTGAGGTTTCAACTCGATTATAGTGGTCCATAAGCGTATTTTTGCATAATAAGAGTTGCGTGGGAGTCATAGTTAGTCTGCCAATATCTGTCCTCACTTCAAATTTTTCAGTCTTTCGCATCGCACGTATTAAGGCTAGATTTTAAAATGGAGTCCAAATTACGGATGTTCTGAAGGTTGAACCAGTGCAAACACTAAGGCTAAAGTCGTCTGAGGTTTGCTTAAAAGAGCGTATTCTTACTTTGGGTATTTTTCCTCATCACGTAAATACACAAAATACTTCCATCTCGACCTTTTTAGGTCACTGATATCCGTGTCCAAAGCTCGTTTGAGTTTCAATTCCTCACGGGTAACATCTGCAACTCCAGTCACATGGTATGCCCAGTGAGTTGTAAATCACGTACGCTTTTCTTACCATTACATTGGCTGCTAGGAGAATTGTTGAGATCGCATCCAGGTTTCATTAAGAGAGTAATTTGGTAATAATTTGAAATTGTAAATTGGCCACCGTAACGAATAAAATAGCTGACGTTTCGAGCGTTAGCCCTTCGTCAGAGCGAAGGGCTAACGCTCTGACGAAGGGCTAACGCTCGAAACGTCAGCTTTTTTATTCGTTACGGTGGCCAATTTACAATTTCAACTTAGTTGATATAACCAAATTACCTTGTTACCCCCACCGACGCAGCACCACAGTTTCTTCAGAAATTTTTCTTTATTCATTAAGAGAGGTCTGCTAAAACTCTTACGCACGAATCATGGCTACTCCGTATCTTCTCGTTTTTGTCCGGCTGCCCTGTGAGTTAGCTAGATTCGGTGAACCGGTGAGTCAGTTAGCTAGATTCTTAATTTTGACCTGCGTACGTTTGAGTGAAAGGGCATGTAAACCCCAAAATCGCACATTTTCTTTTCGCATAGCTGTTTAGCAAATATATCACGAACATCAAAGGCGCAATTGGTTTTTTCTCAAAAATCCATTTTCACCTTGTAAAAGCTCTTTCAAATTCGAAACATTCGCCATCACGGTTAGTTTCGAACTGTTTGTGCAAGAAAGTCTGGTTACTAATTATGATCACGAAGTCGAGGCTCAGGGGAATACGCTCTTATTTTGAAAGCAGATCGGAGTGACTGTAGGTGGGGCCCATGAAACAATAACAGTCCACTGAATAAGGACGACGTCATCTGGCCACTCTTATTTTGTGTAGAGCGCTCTAAAGTACCACTTGGTCATAGTCTTTTGTAAAATTTAGGCTTAGAAAAAGTAAAAACGCCACGTAAAGGTGGCTGAGAGTTTATTCTGGGATCGCGAGAGTTTAACTTTGTCTTTGGGAAACGTATCTGTGACAAGCTTAACTGATTAGGTGAATAGTAGCTCGAAAGAAAAAAATGGCGACAAAACGTTATTCCAGAAAAGCAGAACTACTTTTCTTTTTAAGCCGAAAAAAAAATTATTCCGGTAAATTTGCAAAAGTTGCCATGTTACGCAAGATTCGGCCATATTCCCGGGATGAACACTTCTTGAAATATAATAGACAATTGAATACTCTTTAAGGTGCTAAAGCAAGTCAGTTGAAGAAAACCTTTTCAAAGCCACTAAAACAACGTAGCGACCTCAAACGCACGTAGGCATGAACTTACGTGCGTACCAACGGTAATCTAAAACTTATTTTGAAAACAACTGTTAAAGTTTACCGGGCTCTTTGGGCGAGTGGCATCATAAAAACGGCCACAGACAAAGAGCTATACATCATATCACGTCAAAAGACTGCGGGCTCACAAATATTAGTAGCTTTTAGACTACGAGTATTCCCTCCTTTTCCGTTATCTCTATCTCGCAAGTCAAAAACAAAATTAATGAAAAAAACTGCGCTGCGGGAACTCTTGGCGTGAAACTGATGCGTCGCGGGAGCTTCGTGGTTGAGCAGTCTCGTTCCAGGGCCTCTCATCTTCCCGTCCCCCAGAGCGAGCGAGGGTAGGGCAGGAAGATGAGAGACCCTGGGAATGAGGTTGCATGGTTGAGGCGCTCGAAAAGTCTTAGAGTACCCGCAGCGCATCCACGTCCCTCCAAGAGTTCTCTGCGGCGTGCTAACAGCAATTTTTATCAGAGATCTTTGTTGACTCGCGCGACAGACTACGCCGAAATGAAGAGACTGCTCTTTAGCTAAGAAGCTTTAGTCTATCGATGAATATCGATTGTTAGTATATACTAAAACAGTGGATAGCGTTGAAGGCGCGCTCTGATTGGCTAGTCAAACTCCGAATATCATTTACTATTTACCTCCGAGCAATTCGGGAAAAAATGGCACCTCGGTTTGCATCCGTGACAAGCGAAGAAATCACTCAAATTAACGACGGTGGTGTATATTATCTCACTGCTTTAGCCGCTTCGCGGCTCAGTAAATATCCACCACTAACCACCTCCACTTCGGTGAATAGTTGTTAATTATCAGGTAATTCCAGCCTCCATTTTGTTTGTTTAAATTACAACGTTCTGGTTAATTACCGTGTGTGTTAGTAAGGCCAGTAGACGATATTGCATCCTCCAGAGTCTCAGTCAATCTCTCCTTACCTGGTACATGTAGTGGTGTGTTACACGTTCGGTAGCTGGATTACACGTGTGAATTACACCCAGTAGTGTTCAAGTGTATTCAAGAAGTGTGTATGTTCGAACATGAAACGGAGGATACTTGCCTGTACTCTTTAACCGTACTGCCTCAAGTCAGAAGTGGTTGATCAATAAAGTTGAAATCAGCGATTAGTCATTGAAGTTGAAGCCTGGCTAGTCCTTGGCAACTTGCCAATGCTGATTTAATTCCATTGAAGGCTTGAAGAAGCTTTTATATACTCGAACAGAAAGGATAAAGTATTATATTTTTCTAAAGGAAGAACTTTCGGGAGGTTTGGAAAAGAATATTTGATGCAAGCTTGACGGGAACAGCTTCTCCAAAGGAGGAATTAAAGCATTGTTCAGTTTTGTTGGTTTAGCCTTATCACTCCCGAGATCTCATTGATAATTCTCCTTAGAGTATGACATACAACCCTTAAGATGTTAGTTTTAAGATTTTGGTATTGGATCAACTTATAATCCCCTAACTGATATTTTTTCAGCAACTGCCTCCTAAAGGAAGCGAAGCCACATATGTGGTCGAAATGAGTGAGTGAGTAAGTATAACAATAAAATTCCGATCTTGACCCAATTTTGATCCGATGTTTCCCGATGCTACTTACTGTTTTTTCGGAGTATCTCAGTAGTTCGACATTCACACTCGAAACACAGTTGAATTCTCTCCTTCTGTAATTTCTGGCTTATAGCCACGAGTGCATTATGTCTTCAGTAATTCTTGCCATGACGGTACGGAAGACAGCAAAAGACGATGCGTATCTCGCAGCCATTTCAGGATTGCGCGCGATTTTACATGACAAAAGTCATATGCGATCTTTAACTGTCAATTTTTTTTTTTATTTTTATCACCCGTCTGCTTGATAAAGTACTGATATTACAAGAAGAAACTTTGTCCTGGTCACTTATGGGAATTAAAGGGTTTATCTGTTGTTTTCTTTGCTAGAGAAATAACAAGAATCACTCTCATAGCTGGCCCTTAATAATTTAAAGTAAGAGGAAAAGTAGACATGTCAGCTTCACCCGCAAAAGCATGTTTACAAACCTTTGTTTGGTTATTCTGTTGCTACTTGCGGGCTCGCTCGTTCCGAAAATTCACTTTCAATTAACGAAAACAACAAATTAGCAAATGGCGTAACCGCTTTAGCTCAGTTCCGTGCTTTGTAAATGGAGTAAGTTTCCATAGAAAGAGTGGTGCTGTGTCTGTAGGGGTAACAAGGCAATTTGGTTTTATCAACGCAGTCAATGATGTGAATTTGCAATAGTAAAGGGTTCAAAAGCTGACGTTTCTAGCGTTAGCCTTTCACGTGCCCTTCGTCACAGCAAATTTCTGTGCTCTTTACTCTGCTAGAGTAGGAATGTTTCCGATCCAATAGGCAAGTTTGATTACGCAAGCAAGCATTAACTTTGGAGGGGGCTCAAATTAAAGTCAAACAGGCTCGTAAAAGAAAATTAGAAAATAGTGTGATAAATACGAAACAAAATATATAAAATGACTAATCCGAGAAACGAAATGTACATTTGAAAGATCTAGCCACTAGACAAGACAGTCGATGTCTAGCTTACACCCAGATCCTTGGACGTTTTCTTAGTTCAAATTTTATCCAAATAGTGATTATGCAAAAGAAATCACCAAATAACGTCTAATCTGATATATATTTTACAAAAAAATTTTTGTGTTGGTTTTTCTCCTTAGGATCGTTTTTTCTCCTTAGTATCGCTTTACAAAGGTGAATAACACTTAGTTTCATCACACTTTGAAGGCTAATTACTGACCCAACCTCATCGAAAAAAAAAGAAACTGGAAGGTTCAGAGTAGCTTTTTAAAGCCAATATGCCTGTTAAGATTATGACAGAACGTGCAGTGATAACTTAATTAATTTCTACTCTTAAATGCACATTAAACTCCGGGTCAGTTCCTGAATGGCTTAATGATATCATTTGTAGAAGCGTCAATCGTTCGGTCAAGCAGGCTCCTGATGGAACTCATTTTTGTAGTTATTTCGCAATCAATATAGAATACTTCGTGGAAAGTGCGCGCGTACGGTGTTTACAAACGAGTTGTGGCTTATCAGAAATTGAACAGGTGAGTGAAGCGACCGAATGAGATTTCTGATACAAAACAACGAGTGTGTAAACACCGTGCGAAGCCCTTTCCATGTGGTATTATGTTTGTTATATGCATACTGAGATTGAACGCCTTCCTTAAATTATGACAAGCTTTATTTAAACAAATGTGGTCAAACAACAATCACTGAAAGAAAGCAGCTTCTTAAAAAGGGAAAGAGCTCAAATAAAATCCAAAAGTTACCAATCCAAAAGTTATAAATCGTGGATAAGGAAACGCTTTTCGCTCATGGCTTTCGCCGAGACAGAAACTTTCAATATTAACGATGGAAGAAATGCGAATAAAAACTATTTGCAAAGCGATGGCTTGTGTGGTATACGAAACCGCGCCAACCAGCCTTGAATGAAAACTTCAACTTGCCGTACGGCTCACACGTGAAAAAACATGATACGCGGCTCCTGATTGGACGTATCGCTTTTCTCACATGTGGGAAAAGCGATGCCCGACATTTGATTGGTTTACATCGGTTTGCGAACGAAAATTTACTCTGCGGCTTTTCAGTGTGTAAATCTCAGTATGTATATAATAAACTCTGATATTCTTCATTTTTAGCCATCCCTATTCCTTGTTGGTTTCAGTATTGCCTCTACATTATATTCTGTGGTTTGCAATTCATACGAATCTTTTACAGCTTTGACCATTTGTTCTTGTTTGGCTTCTGACTGCCTCTTTCACATATTTCCTTTTCCTTTCGTATGGAAATAATATGTACTTATTGACTGCGTGGGAGGGCAGGACGGAAAAATGTTTGGCTCGAAGTCAAGAACGTACTTTATGGGAGAATTGTTGATAGCAACCAGTATCATTAGGAGAGGTCTGCTAAACCTCTTACGCACGAATCATGGCTACTCATTATCTTTTCGTCTTTGTCGCTGCCCTGGCTTTTTTTTAATATATCAACCGGTGAGTTAGGTTCTCAATTTTGACCTGCGTCCGTTCCAACAAGGAACAGGGATGGCCAAGAATAGAGAATATCAGAGTTCATTGCGAAATAACTACAAAAATGAGTTCGGTCAGGAACCTATAGGACTGTAGCAAAAATTTTGAAAAAAAAATTTTTTTTCGAATTTTTCACGACTTCTAAATGCGAGCGCCCGAATCACCTTTTGAACGTTACATGTTAAAGCGAATTTTGTTTTTCGCTTATTTAATGTGTTCCTCCGTTTCCGGGGCCAAAGCGCTAAAAAAACGTGCCTGCGATTTGCCATATTCAATTTCAGTGAAAAGTTACAGAACATTTTGAAATATGATTTTAAAATGTGGAGTGATCGTACAAAAATCGCTCTTGAAAAAAATGTATTTAGAAATGAAAAGTTCGGAGACACGTTTTTGTTGTATGTAAAACTAGCTACTGTCAAAATTTTAGAGCAATCGAACAAATTCCCTTTGACATGTTCGCATTTAGAAGTCATGAATAATTCGACAATTCATTTTTTTCAAAATATTTGGTATAGTCTGATAGCCAGTCCTATAAGCTTTAATTTGATATCGGGGTTTAAACTTCTACAGTTTAAACCGGACGCGCTACATCGCTTGCACACGAGACACCCCTGAAAGTGCACGGTAACCTTAATTCTCGCAGTGATCAATGTACGCAGAAAGAGTATTTCCCTCGACTTGTGTCGTATATTGGCAAGCTCGCTAACATGCAAGTCTGGGAGAAATGCGATTAAATGGCCTTAACTTTAAGAGTTGAAGTCGAGTTAACGTACTGGCTCCGGTTGGCTCTAATTGGTGCGATTTATTCACAAATCGCACCATTTTTTGCTCTAAATTGCATCATTTTACGCTTGACTGAGTTTTTAACACATGACATCAAAGCCTTTCTGTTTTGCATACAAAATAAGATGTAAAAGCGTTTGCGGTTCCGCTTTTAATTTAAAAACTGGCTCAGTTCTGCATCAGTAAAAGATTTGAATTGACCAAGTCCTGTATTTGGGCGATTTAAAAAAGGATGTAATAAAGTGGTAATTGAACCTCGTGTCGTGCAATTTTGGTTTGAAATCATACTTGAGATTTCAAATCGAAATCGCGCTGCGCACTCGTTCGATTTTGAAATCACGTGAATTATTTCAGCCCAAATTGCACTCCACTCAGTTCGGTTACCAATATTAATTGGTCAAATTTATACTTGAAAATGTTAAGAGCAGAGGTGAGAACACTCTGATAAGACCTTTTGAAAGTTTGCTAAAGCTGAGATCAGATTTAAAACTAAAACCAATCCTAGCTTGCCCTAAAGAAGTTTTTAAGTAAAAGGTTATCCTTGCACAGAACAACTGCAAGTTGCTGTTTTAAACAAGTGTGATCATGGCCGAATTATTCAGTGCTGCTTTGTGGAGTTGTTAACTTTGATAAGTTTGATAAGATTCTTTATTTCCTTCAGATGTTAATGATTTTGTCAGTAAAACCGATATTGCACGGACGGTGAATCTTGGGGATCCTTTTTCTTTTGATTGCCCACCTCATGGTGACAAGTATGGTGCTTCTTATACTTGGGCAAAAAAGAAAAACATCGAGCTTAACAGAGATGAACATATAGCCATTACCCCAGTTGGTACCCTGCACATAATGTGCGTTACCCAAGCTGATGTGGACAAAATCACAGGATTGAAAGGAATTGCTTGTACCATTGCTGCAGCAAATACCATCTACCAATCCGGCCTTCGAAATGTGAATGAAGGAAGTCCAGGTGAAAATAGTTTTTAAAATATTTTATATCTTTCTAATTCTGTTTATGTTCACAGTGCTTTACTGGCACGTAGAAAATCTGTCCTAGCTTACCACGGAGCTGTCAATGTCTCGGTGGATGAGTAGACGTGTTTTTAAACTAGTCTGTTTACAGATGTGGAAGCCCTAGACGAGCGTCTACGACTAAATCTGAGGTGTCCCCTTATCTTTGCAAGCTCTCATGTACATGGTACATGGCAAAATGAAAAACATCTTCAGTTGTTTGTGTTAACACGGAATTATTTGTAATGATCATAGATTAAAAAAAAATAGATTATGAATTGACATGTACGTGTACATGTATGACAAGAACAAGGTGTTCTGTGTACATGTATGTTCAGTTTAATAGAAACACATGTATCACAGTAGTTTTACACACCTTAGTTACCACCCATAGGACATTCGTAGCTTTCGTAAGTGACTCAAAGAAAGATACCTATCACACTGTAAAATTTATATACATTTAGTCAGTGATTTTGTTGAGACTTGCCCGTACATAAAAGCGTTACTTGTATTTTTGATAAGGATAGGACGTGTCCACCTGAAAACCATGCAGACGAGTCTACACGACCCCTCACTGAATTCGCTCAAATTTGGCTCACTTGATGCCCACAATGAATCTACAATCTAGACCAAGTGGTTTATCCAGATACTAGTTTTTTAGAGAGCTATACTAGTTTTAAGTTTTGGTTAAAAAATGCCCCAAAAATCCGTGCCAAAAATGGAATGAATTCATGATGTGGGTGTTTCTCCATAATTTCAAGCCAACAAAAAATATTTCGCCAAATGAAAGTAGAAACCTAGATCTTTATGTACAAACATAATTATATATGATTGTCTGTTTTTATATTTGTGAGCCATCAATCACACTTGACAATTTTCACCATTTTGCGAAATAACGGGAAATACCTCTAAAATAGCAGGAAAATGCAAACAAGCGGCCATGTTTTGATTCATTTCAATACTTTTTCCAGCTTAAACAATTGATGATCTGAGCAATTACAAAAATAAAAAAGTGTGATGTTTGCATTTTGGATGAAGAATTTTCCCTTGAAATACGGCAATCCGGCGTGCCTGGGTGGGTCACGTGACACGTGCCAGAATATCGTAATATAAAGTCCGTTTGTCTCCATAATAGACCACTTTCATAGATGGCTGCCGGATTAATATTCTTATATCTAAATTTAAATTAGCCCTTCTGACCTCGTTCTCCAGTACAAAATTCAAAAGAATAAATTATCTCAAGCGAGGCCAGTAGGGCTAATTTAAAGTTAAACAAAAGAATATTTATACGGCAGCCATTTATGAAAGTGGTCTATGCAAGGAAAACTTTGAGAAAATCTTTAGGAGTATTTTGAAAAACCATTTTCATGTTTTATTCCAGTTTTATCTTATCTAAAAATCATACTTTGGAAGCCCGGCCGCTTTTTATAATTTTCTTTTTATTGCACCCCAACTTTTAGGCCCTTTTAAGTAAGAAATGTACTTATTCATTTGCGGTAAAAGCAAAGTAATTATCAAGTAAATTGAAAATAAAAATTCAATGTATTTCGACTATTTTTGTTTTCCGACTGGATTATTTTGGTAACGCGCTGAGAGGATTGCTTGTCACGCACAGACACCAACATTTCCCACGCTTTCCATTCATAACCATACCAGCAGACATTTCGTAAAGATGGGCGATTTTAAATGTGTTTGTTCTTTCCAGCAACATTCTAAGAAAGAATTTAACCTTTCTGCTCGAAACAAGAGCGCTAGATCTATTTTGATTGTGAAGAATTGTTCCAGCAGCACAAAAGAGCATTTGTATGGTTGTTTTAAAGCCTCCCGGGAAGGGGTAGAGGAAGACGGTAAATTATGTTTGGCTTGCGTTGGATTGTTCTACGAGTGCAAAGAAGATCTCACAGTTTGTCCCGAGCACAGGAACGAATTTGGCTTGGGAGAGCGGCCAAGTAAAGTTTGTAAATATCCTGAGCATCAGAGCAAACAGAAACCGTACCGAGGGATTTCCAGGAGATGTCGAGAAAAATATATTTACACTTCGGTGTGCTTTGCGATACTGAACAAGGCAACTCATTGTAATAATGCTGTGTCGGAATACCAGCCACATTTTTAAATTGAACACAGCGTGAGATAAAATATAAGTTTTGTCATGCCACCGAGTTAAGATAGTATTATTATTTTGGTTTTCTAGGGATATGTAGGAAATTTTTATCTAATTACAGCGAGACTGTGCGCTGCTCAAAGGAGACAACTAGTGATACACAGGTAAAATACTGTGAAATATATTATCATTGCTTTTCTAAAACGGTGGTCATCCCAATAAATTTGGTATTAGGCTTTTATGCAACAATAAGGCAACATTTCACATACAGTTTTCATTTCGAAAAGTCCTGGCAGCGAGTACCAGTCGAATGTATAGTATACTCTATTTGCAAGTGGGTTGGGGGAATGGAAAATTGGATCAATTGTTTCCAGAACCGAAAACACTGAAATGAATTATTTGCAAGCTCAATAAACCGAAATAAATTGTACGCAATCCCCCAAATAAATTGTTTGCTGCTGTAAGAAGGAAATAATAAGTTGTTTGCATGTAAAACAAATCCCTCTCCCCCACCCCCTCCCCTCAGAGAAGTAATGGTCTGTCCCTAATGTAGTATGGTATCCCTGTGTATTATGTATACGTATCTCACGTGACTAGCACATGGAGATAGATCCGCCATCTTGATTAAAAGAAGACCTGTCGTTCTGTTGACATTTATATTTGTCTCGTCCTGCTTCTTAATATTACATGGTGGCAGCGGTGTTAGCCCTACATAATGCCAGATACAGAAGATTCGAATCCTGGACTAATTCAACTTCAAGCTCAAACGGCGAATAATCTCCCTCCTCCGGAAAAATTCAGCGGAGCAAATTCACCACAACAAGCTGAACTTTGGTCGAAATGGTTTCGTCGTTTCGAAAGATACCGGATTGCATCTGGCCTCAAACATAAACCAGACATCGAGCAAGCCGGAACTCTACTCTACGCGATGGGTGAATGCGCCGATGATATTCTTAAAACCCTAAATATCGACGAAGAACAAGCTTCGTACGAAGAGGTGAAAACAGCCTTTAACGAGTACTATGAAATCCGTCGCAACGTGCTGGTTGAGCGCGCCAAATTCAATAAAAGAGTCCAAAAACCGGGAGAACCCGTGGATTCGTTTATACAAGACCTATACAGACTCGCGGATGACTGTGAGTATGGTTTATTCAAAAATGAACTTATTCGTGATAGAATAATTGTCGGAGTGTTAGATGATGCACTCTCTGATCGACTTCAATCCAAATTGAAGCTAACATTAGAAGAAGCAGTTCAAATTAGTAGACAGGCAGAAGCCAGACAACAAAGTAGAGAGGTTGTACGGGGAAGTACACTAACTAGCACAAACTCCGTAAACATGGTCAAGCGTGCAGGCCAGAATAATAAGCAAAAACACTCCGGGAAAAAACAACCCCCTCAGAGTATCAACAAGTGCTCCTGGTGTGGTAACCACCCACGCCAAGACCGGAAGCAATGCCCGGCTAGGAATGCCACCTGCTTAAAATGCAAGAAGAGGGGCCATTTTCAAGCAGTTTGTCGAAGCCAAAACAGCGAGCAGTCACAACAAAAGAAAAAAGTACATGAAATTGAAGAGGAAAATCATGACATTCCCTTTCTAGGAGAAATCCAAGGGGGGAAAACAGCTGGATCGTTCAAGTGGGGATAAATGAAAACGTCACTCGCTGCAAGCTAGATACTGGAGCATCTGTATCCGTCGTCAGTGACTCATTGCCCTGGTTAAAGAATCAGCCTTTGGAGAATGTCCAGCAAACACTCATGGGGCCGGGGGGGACCCGCCTACCAGTTACTGGATCATTCCTAGCCACGATTAAGTACAGACAATGCAAGATCCAAGAACGAGTTTACGTCATTAAAAACCAGTCATCTTCGCTCCTCAGCAGACGAGCCTGTGTCGATCTCGGTCTTGTCCAACGCCTCGACGCAGACGTTGAAGAACTGAGTACGCGAGTACCTAACTTTAGAACGGAATTCCCAAAGTTGTTCACCGGACTCGGGAAGATGACAACGGAATATCGTATTGCTCTTAAACCTGACGCCCAGCCAGTGTGCCTGTACACACCAAGAAGAGTTCCCCACCCATTACTCCCTAAAGTAAAGGAGGAATTAGAGAGGATGATTCAAGAAGGAGTCATCTCCCCAGTTACAGAGCCAACCGAATGGTGCTCCAGGATAGTCCCAGTCCTCAAGCCAAACGGAAAAGTTCGCATCTGCGTAGACCTAGTCCAACTCAACAAAAGCGTTAAGAGAGAGGTCTATCCAATGTATTCCGTAGATGAAAGCCTAGCAAAGCTGAGTAAAAGTAGAGTCTTTAGCAAACTCGACGCTAACAGCGGGTTTTGGCAACTCCCTCTCGACAAGGAGTCCCGCCTACTTACAACCTTCATCACGCCATACGGTGGTTACTGTTTTAATCGTCTTCCCTTTGGGATCACCTCAGCCCCGGAAGTCTTCCAGCGCACCATGACTAGTATCCTGGGGACCTCAAGGGAGTCGTATGCCATTTTGATGACACCCTTGTACACGCGGCAACACAAGCGGAGCATGATGAACGACTGAGAACTGTCCTTAAGCGGCTACAGGTAGCCGGAGTGACGCTCAACGAGAAATGTGAGTTTTCTAAACGTTCTGTAAAATTCCTGGGACATATTATCGACGAACAAGGCATCCGTCCAGACCCGGCCAAAACTGAAGCTATACGCAATTTCCCAGTCCCACAGAAAGTCAACGACCTCCAACGCTTCATGGGAATGGTCAATCAAATGGCAAAGTTTATACCAAACCTGGCCAATCTCAACGAACCACTACGACAACTCCTAAAAAAAGAGAACATGTGGAAATGGGATAAAGCCCAACAGTAGTTATTTGAAGGAATCAAGAATGAACTGACATCTGCAACAAACCTTGCCCACTACGACCCAAGTCGTCCTACAGTCATCTCACGCGATGCCTCTAACTTTGGACTTGGAGCTGTTCTTCTACAGCTCCAAGAGGACGGTACCAGGAAGCCGGTGTACTATGCATCTAGATCCCTCTCAGAAACTGAGAAAAGGTACGCAGTCATTGAGAAAGAAGCCCTGGCTGTGACATGGGCTTGTGACAAGTTTTCCGACTACGTACTCGGAATAAAGTTTAAAGTGGAAACGGACCACAAGCCGTTAGTACCCCTTTTCACTTCAACTGACCTCTCCAAAATGCCACCACGCATCTTAAGATTCAGAATGCGTCTCATGAAGTACGAACTCGACGTCGTATATGTACCCGGCAAGGAACAAATTACCGCAGACACGTTGTCACGCGCTCCTATCGAGAAGAATGTAAATGAGAACATAGATCTTGTGGAGGAAGTGGAAAGTTTCACACAACAGATCGTAGCAGGGCTTCCAGCAACGCCTAAGCGGCTGCAAGATATCAGTGAAGCCCAAGACCAGGATGAAGTATGCAGGATGATCAAGAAGTACTGCCTAGAAGGATGGCCGGCTTACATGCCAAGTTCTACCATACTCCGTCCATACTGGGAGAATAAGAAACATTTAACTGTGATAGACAAGATTCTACTATATGATGACCGTATTGTGATTCCAGCAGGAATGAGGCTGGAAATACTTGACCTCTTACATCAAGGACACCTTGGGATAACAAAGACGCAAGCACGAGGCAAGGTGTCTGTGTGGTGGCCGGCGATTACTACAGCGATAACAGACATGGTGACGAAATGTTTTACGTGCGCTACGAACAGACCAGTGCCCAAGGAGCCCCTGATGCCATCGTCATTCCCATCCAGGCCATGAGAAAGACTAGCCGCTGATCTCTTCGATCTAAAGGGAAAGAAACATCTTATTGTAGTCGACTACTACTCAAGGTGGACTGAAGTTAAAGCACTTCCCAGTGAATTGTCCGAGTCAGTAATCAAAGCCCTGAAAGAAATATTTTCAACTCACGGAATTCCAGACTTACTGGTGTCCGATAACGGCCCACACTTTGCTTGTAAATCCTTCCAACTGTTTGCAAGTATTTACGGGTTCACTCATATTACTAGCTCGCCAACGTACGCAAGAGGAAATGGTGAAGTAGAGAGAGCGGTACGTACTGTCAAGGATATCCTGAAAAAGAACGATGATCCCTATCTCGGTTTTCTAGCATACCGAACAGCACCTCTTCACAATGGCCTGGCGCCATGCGAACTTCTGGTGAACCGCCAACTCCGCACCCAGTTACCAACCTTCCCTGACAATCTACAACCAAACCTACGACTGAAAGACCTGGCAAAACTAGATGCATAATTGTCTGTTTGATTACTGTAAAAGCTTTAAGGGGAGGTGTAGTATGGTATCCCTGTGTATTATGTATACGTATCTCACGTGACTAGCACATGGAGATAGATCCGCCATCTTGATTAAAAGAAGACCTGTCGTTCTGTTGACATTTATATTTGTCTCGTCCTGCTTCTTATTATTACACCTAACTGCTTAAGTTTATATTTGTGCGCTCAAAGCAAGCTTCTTATGGTTACATGAAAAGACATAGTCGTTGTACCCTTTAAGACACCCGAAGAAGGTGAAAGGTGAAGCATAATAATTTGACTGTGTTCCCACGGTACACCTTATTTTCAAACTGAATGCAGAAATTTCATTTTGATAGGAGACTCCCATTGCCGAGCGTTCTGAAAAACACCGGAGGTAGG